>NC_134910.1:5905587-5908087 GCF_041734735.1 Babylonia areolata | reverse complement strand
GGATGCTCATGAATCTATCTGTGAATGCGCAGATGGCTGAATAGCCCAATCTGCGCACGAAATGTTCGCTGACAGTTGGGGCAGACAAAGACAGGCATATCATTGTCAGGGAGCTTGTTTGCCCGTGACTTTCTCGCCTGCCTCTTCTGAACAGCTGCAGCAGTCCTGTTGGCCTCGCACAACTTGGCGCCTTTGTGCACAGCAGCGCGCCATTTGTCGCGGTCCACTGCAGATTCCTCCCAGGAGTCAGGGTTGATATCAAACGCTTTCAGAGAGAATTTCAGAGTATCTCTGAAGCGCTTCTTCTGACCTCCGTGTGATCTCTTCCCTTGTTGCAGATCGCCATAGCTGAATTTGATGCACTGGTGACTCAAACACAGGAGTGCATTGCTGGCCTAAAGGACTGGATGACCCTCAACAAGCTGCAATTAAATGATGATAAGACTGAATTGATGATAACCTGTCCAAAGAAGTTTCGTCAACATCCTTCCTTTCCTGACTCTGTTCTGATCAATAGCACACCTGTTTTACTTTCTCCCTCTGTTCGCAGTCTTGGTGTAATCCTGGACCAGTCTCTTTCCTTCCAACAGCACATTTCGAATATCTGTAAAGTTGCCTATTTGGAACTGCGTAGAATCAGCTCTATCCGCCACTATCTCTCAACCGATGCAACCAAGACACTTATATGCTCTCTGGTTCTCTCAAGATTGGATTACTGCAACTCTCTTTTGGCCGGCCTTCCCAAATACCTGTTAGACAGACTCCAACGAATTCAGAATAACGCTGCCAGACTCATTTGCAGAGCTTCTAAATTTGACCATGTTTCTCCTCTCCTTCAGTCTCTCCACTGGTTGCCTGTTTCTGATCGAATAGACTATAAGCTATCCACTCTGACCTTTTCTGCAGTCAACGGATCTGGCCCCAAGTATCTTTCTGAACTCATCCATATCTATACCCCGTCTCGCCAGCTCCGTTCTTCCTCTGATACTCGACTTCTCAGGATACCTCACGTCAGAAGTAAGACCTATGGACACAGATCGTTTTCTTTTCAATCGCCAAAGACGTGGAACAAGCTCCCTGATAACCTCCGTCATTCTGATTCCCTCGCATCTTTTAAATCTCGTCTCAAAACTCACCTTTTCCCTCAGCAATAAGTTCAGTTGTGGCAGGTCCACAACTACATGCATGTATATGAATGTGTATTGTGTGTGCGTGTGTTTATGTAAGTTTGTGCCTGCCTATGTGTGTGTATTTGTTAGGGTAGCTGTTAGATACACATGTATGTTAAAATGTATGTATGCAGTGTGTGTGTGTGCGTGCGTGCGTACGTGTGTGTATGCGCGTGCGTGCGTGCGTGCGTGTGTGTGTGTGTGTGTGTGGTCACATTTTGGTGTGTGTATGTAACATAGATATAATGTTTTATGTTATCAAAAGCGTTTTTGTAAAGCACCTAGAGCAGATTTCTGGATAGTGTGCTATATAAGTATCCATTATTATTATTATTATTATTATTATAGAAGAGCCTTTTGGGCAGCCGATGGTCTGGCATGCGCGCCACGTGTCCAGCCCAGCGAAGCTGGGACTGCATCAGGATGGTGAAGATGCTGGGAAGGGTGGCTTTTGCGAGCACCTCTGTGTCTGGGGTCCTCTCTTGCCACTTGATGTTCAGTAGCTTCCTGAGGCATGTTGTGTGGAAGTGGTTCAGCTTTTTGGCATGTCGTTGGTACACTGTCCAAGTTTCGCAGGCGTACAGTAGTGTGGGGAGAACTACTGCTCTGTAGACCTTTAGCTTGGCCTCAAGACTAATGCCTCTTCTGTCCAGACATTTGCATTGAGTCTACCAAAAGTTGCGCTTGCTCTTGCAATGCTGACGTTCATTTCATCGTCGATGGTCGCATTTCGTGACAGTGTGCTGCCAAGGTATGTGAACCGCTCCACCGCACTGAGTCTCTGACCGTTGACTGTGATGTTGGGCTCAACGTAGGGTTTTCCCTGGGGCTGGCTGATGGAGAACTTCAGTTTTCCTCGTGCTGATGGTAAGGCCGAAGTTCCTGCTGGCAGTGGCAAACTTGTCAACGCTGAGTTGCATGTCAGCTTCAGATCCAGCGTTGAGGGCACAATCATCAGCAAACAAAAAGTCTCTGATGATGTCTGTTATGACCTTCGTTTTTGCTTGAAGCCTTCTGAGGTTAAACAACTTGCCATCTGTTCGGTACTTTAGGCCGATTCCAACATCGCCATCTCTGAAGGTATCAGTAAGCATTGCAGAGAACATGAGGCTGAACAGCGTTGGAGCCAGGACGCAGCCTTGCTTGACACCATTTGTGACAGCAAAAGGAGCAGATGTTTCGCCATTGTCCTGGACTCGAGCCTGCATGCCTTCATGGAATTGGCTGACCAAGGAAATAAATTTCCGAGGGCATCGTACTTGGCCATGATCTTCCACAGTCCCTCTCTACTCACGGTGTCGAAGGCCTTAGTGAGGTCGACATAGGTGGAG
>NC_134910.1:5860587-5900587 GCF_041734735.1 Babylonia areolata | reverse complement strand
CAAACTTACTCCATACCTTAGTAGCAGCTCCATGAGGTGCGCAAACTGGACTTTATTGTAGGCATCTTCAAGATCGATTACTACTGCTAGTGTTTCTTCTTTTCTTTGAAATCCTTCATACACCTCATATGCAAAAGCAGCTGCGTTTTCCCATGTGGACTTGCCTGTTCTGTAACCACCTTGATTTGAAGGGAAAATGTACCTGTGTTCAAGATCCCTTGCAAGTTTCCTGGCTATCATGCATTCCATGAGCTTTCCGGCAATGTTTTGCATGATTAGGATCCGGTAACCGCTTACCTGATGATGGTCCTTTCCTGGTTTTG
Source organism: Babylonia areolata (assembly GCF_041734735.1). NCBI lineage: Eukaryota > Metazoa > Mollusca > Gastropoda > Neogastropoda > Buccinidae > Babylonia > Babylonia areolata. Next base: position 5,900,264 of record NC_134910.1, on the reverse strand, counting down.
GTATGGGTTTTTAGAAGCTGTGTGTCCAGTCCTCCGGCACATGTCCATTGTGGAAACTGTTTTGATATAGATTGAAAAGGTTGCTTCTTTCTTCCGATAGTTCCTTGATGTCCGAGTAGCGAACTTTGTCTGGGTCAGGAGCTGATTCTTTCTTGCATTTAGCTATTGCTTCGTTTAGATCATCTATTGTCAAGTCATCATCAGGTGCAGTCTGCATAAGGGTTTGGTTTAACTCCTCAACATATTTCTTTTTCTCATCTAAGTTTCTTTGATCGCTCTGTTGTATGAAAAGTTTGAGCAGGGTGGATCCTTTTTCTTCGTTTGTCTTAAGCTTGGTTCCGTCAGTGACTACCATGTCTGGGGTTGTTGTTGTGCACGTTTTCCCTTCCATGCGACGATAAAATTGCCAGAACTCTGTCAATGTTGAGTCATAACTGAGTGCCTCGCAAAACTGTTTCCACTTGTCATTTTTGGCCTCTTGAGCAATGATTTCAAACTGTTTAGTTTTTTCTTTCATTTTTGTTTCAATATCTTTGTCCGGAGATGGTTTTGTTCTTTCTTTTTGCCAAAGTTTGACAACCGCATGTTTTTCTGTCCAGGCTCTCTGTGTGTCAGTATTCCACCATGGGGGCTGAATAGTTTGCATCCTGTTTGGTGCCGTTCTTTTGTTTCTTCTGCGTCTTAATTTTTCGATGACGGTTGTCTCTTTGGTTTCATACTGAAATGGATCACGCGGTTTCATACAGTTTTTTTTTTTTTTTTTTTTTTTTTTTTTTTTTTACGGGCTTTCTTGGGTCGACCACCGTTTTATTTTGTATATGAATTCATTATAACAATTCAGAGTAGATGGAAAGGAAAGGGTGGAAAAAACAAAGAAAGAAAAAAAAATGAATACAGTGTACATTAACAATAACATCGTCATCATAAGTCATTATACATATAATATATTGTTCTATCAATTTGGTCAAGGTGGACACATTTTCATCATGTGTAACAGTGCAGTTTTATAACATATAATAGACATTATATATAGCATCAGCATAGAGTTATGGACACTTTGCTTAGCTAACGTAATGTGAAAAGAACACAACCCACACACGGGATATCTTATGTATGAACACATTTCATCTAGTTTTCTATAAGTGATTATATAAAACACCCATTACACAGTCATGTTAAACATTATTACTGCAGACACGTAAGTGCACATGAATACACACATGCATATATTATTTACATACTCGCATACTTACACATTCACGTACGTCTGTTCAAGTTGGGTTTTTTTTTTTTTTTTTTGTTTTGTTTTGCTTTTTTAAATATATATATATCATTGAGCCTTCATTATTATTGTGCATTTTAATCTTTCATAATATTTTGTTATGGGTTACTGTTTTCAATAAGTTTTATATATGGACACCATTTTCTCATAAATACAATGCTTAACATTTCCGTTGAATGCATATATCTTTCTACTTTATAACTATTTCTTAAATCATTCAAAAAGTGCTCTATACATGGTTTAATCTTATTTATTCTGCATTTATAAACAAAATATTTAGCAACAAGAATAATATAGTTGAAAGTTTCATCTATTTTTGTAATTTCATCATTTCCAAATAGAACTAATTCTACGTTTAACTTAACGTTTGAGCAAGTATCACATCTTTCTTTTAAAACGTTCTCTAAATCCTTCCAAAACAATTGAGAGAACTTGCAAAACCATAGATAATGTTGTACTGAATCTATTTCATTTTTACAGATATTGCACTTGTCACTGTTTGTAATACCCATTTTCTTCAGAATTTTGTTTGTAACGAAAATGTTGTGACAAATTCTAATTTGAAACCAGTTCAGTTTTATCTCTTTTATACAGGGTTTATCTGACAGTTTCTGTAGACTGAACACTACCGGGAGGTGGTCACTGCCTTGGTGTGGAAGTGTCTCTGCATTCATTTCTGCTCTGAATTTTGGAGATGTTAGAGTGATGTCGACCACACTGTCACTGTCCCCTTGTCTTGTTCCAAGGCGAGTTGGGGATGTGGTTGTTAATGGGCTAAGAAGAATTTCCCCTATCATTCCTTCAAGTGCGAGTCCTTGTGGGTTGGTGTTCCGCTGGTCCCATAGCTTCGATCTTGCATTGACGTCTCCACAGATAATGACTGAGTCTCCAAGTTCGTTCTCTATTTCCTCTAAAAAGGCCCAATCCTCTTTTGTTGTGCAGGTTCCTGGGTGAACATAGGCATTGATGAGCACGATGCTTTTGTGAATTCCGTCAGGTTTTTCGAGGCGCACCCCCACTAGTTCACATGAGTTGCTACACCATTTCTCTAGATTTATGGTGGAAACTTTGTTTTTTTAGGTTTTTGCTCAGTATGATTGCTACTCCTCTTCCTTCATTCCTTTGAAAGACTGTGAAATTCTCAAAATGTATTGGTCTGTCTGCACTTGTCCTGGCCTCTTGGAGACATAAAATGTCAAAATCATATGCCAATTTCTCAATTGTTGAGATTGTTGCGCGGCAGCAAATGGGAACTGAACATACTTGGATCAGTCCTGCTCACATGTTGTTGTTTTGGGTTTTTTTTTGTTTTGTTTTTTTTTGTTTTTTATATATTTTTTTTTATTTAAAAAAAAATATCCCAAGCTTATTTTATATATCCTATTTAATACAAAGCACTTCTCAACGATTTTTTAATCTTTTTTTCCACCCATGATTCCTTTCTGGGTAACGCACGAAGCACAAGTGAGTCTTGCCAGAGTGGCAAAGTCTCCTTTACAACGGAAATAAAAGAATAATCCAGATGTAATAAACACACACACACACACACACACACACACACACACACAAAAACCAAAAAAAAAAAAAAACCACGTGATTTAAACGGCGTTATTACGTCCACTACGACCATATTTATGTATCACACGAAGAAGAAAACGTCAACATTGCTTTAAGCATTAGATTTAGTCAAAGGACAGGTGCGCGGCAGCAAATGGGAACTGAACATACTTGGATCAGTCCTGCTCACATGTTCTTTTTTTTTTTTTTTTTTTTTTTTCTTTTTTTTAATAATTATTTTATTTATTTTTCTTTTTTTTTTTAAATCTCCCAAGCTTATTTTATATATCATATTTAATATAAAGCACTTTTCAATGATTTTTCAATCTCAATTTAAGAATGGTTTTAAATCGGAAGAGGGCAAAAGGACTACTGCGTCCTGTCCACCCACTTAAAACTACCCCTTCGTAAAACATTTTTCTTCAGACAGAACACACTGCCTTAGTTCTCACTCTGAAACTGGTTCATGAATCTCATTTTAAACAAAAAGTTCTCATCTTCTCTGATCCACTCTTTGCTTTCCAGGCTATCGCTGGTTGGATTTCACAAATTGTGGACATCTGTTAAGGCAAAGGTTGTGACTTGGCCTGGATTTCTAATCTTGTGGGTATTCGAGGCAACAAAAGTCTCTATCAGCTCGCCAAGATTGTCGTAAATCAGGAACTGTATCGCGCAGCAATGCCGTTTGTAGACCTGAAACCCAGGGTGAAACACTCAGGCAAGATGAATTGTATTGTCATTTATGCCCACATTTTATTTTTTTCACAAAACATATGCCAAACCATTGTTTTTTGTTAACTTTGAACATATCTAGCATTTATTTTGACATAAGTAGCCATATTATTTTGAGCATAAAATGTTTGTCCCTTTTGAGGGAAGCGGGATCAACTGGCAAGGGATTTTTCAATGTCATCACACAGAACACAAAAGCATTTTCATTCGCAGTTTGTCTTTGATTGATATGAAATGAACTTAAATTACATCAGTTACAAACAACAGTTCAAAAGGTTAACTTGTTGAAATGTTCATATCCCTTCCCCTCCCCTCCCACCTCCATACGCACATTCTCCCCCGTTCCATCAAACGAGCACAAAACTCATAAAAATAAATCTTACAGCCTGTTTACAGCAAGATTCAAAACAAGACTTGAATAATCTACAGGGATATATCACGTTCTGGACATTAGAAATGATAGAAAGAAAGAAAGAAAAGGAAAAGTGTTTCAGCGTTTCCTCCAATATACTAGTATAAAAAAGTGAACTTTGAAAATAGTGTTATTATCCTGTGTGACAATAGTTTCAATTCCCAAAATGTTCCCACTGATTTAAGAAATGTCACTCATGTCTAGGAAAAAGGCTTAAAGCACATGGATACAGCATCGTCCGGCTCCTTCAGAGTGTGAGCAACTGCATAAGTGTATAGGGCGTGTGAAAAAAAGTCAAAGCACGTGTCATGCACTCCAGCTTTGCATTTCTTGCATTTGCGGTACACTTTCTTTCAACAGCAGCCACATCTCCGTTGAGTTTTCCAGGACAGAATGATGTACTCAATCCTGTCATAGCGTACTCCGAGGGCACATGTTTACTTACAGCCAATGTGGGTACTCTTTGGCGGCCACCAGAAGATGCCTGTGACGCTCTCACAAGGTGGAAAGTGGCTATGGTATGCCAGATGTCCAGTAGATCTGGGGGCTTGTTCTCAGCTGCTGATGTTGCCCTGTACAGATGCTACGTCTGCTGGACACTGACAACACTGAAGCCAAACAGTGACCACCACCACTTCTTGGAACGGATGGAGGAGATACGGTAGTTGTCTACATTTTGGTCCATCTGATCCACACCAACCATCGACTAGTTGTAGTGTTTTACCAAGAACGACTGTGTGATGTCCACTCGCTGTCATTCACCTCTGGACCAGCGTTTGGCTGTTTGGACGGCTTGAACTCCAACCTTGTTTGAGATGATGTTGACTACGTTGTTGTCATGGCAGCAAACAACAATCAAGCCTGCGTTGACATCTGTGGTGTGGTCAAAAGACCCTCTTCTGGTCTTTTCCATTTCTTTCACTGATTTCAAAGGCAATCTCGATTCTCTTGGAGCGGATAGTTCCTGTGCAGACCGTGTTTTTCTTGGTGAGGTAATATATCAGGTTGAGGCTTGTGAATAGATTATCGAAAATCAGATAGAAGGAACGACCTATTTGCTGCAGCTTAATCTACAACGACTGACCCTCCCATGCCAAAACCGGGAACTTGAGTTTACCGCCCTCTGGCACCTTGGTAGGGCTCTGTCTGCCACAGGTAGCCAAGTGGTGTCAGTGACCACAACTTGTACCCAAACCGAATTGGCTTGCCCCAGATGAATTTGTTCACCCCATGTCGTCCGGAATAATGAATCACATTGACCTGTCAGTGCTTTAAGTTTTGTGTCTGCAGCACTTGACTGAGGCTGTCACACTGAGTTCTTCCCATTGTAACTCTCCCTAAGTGGCAGCAAGGAAGGATTCAGAATGGTTAAGTCGCTTATATGTCAATATAGTGTCTGTGAGGGTCTGGGTTCGAATCCCGGTCTCACCCTTTCTCCTAAGTCTGACTGTAAAATCAATCTGAGCGTCAAGTCATTCAGATGAGGTGATGAACCTAGGTCCCGTGTGCAGCAGGCCTTTGGCCAACTGATGAAGAATCCATAGCATCAAAAGTGTCGTCCTCTGGCAAAATCTTGTTGATAAATCATCTCACGATGGATGCACAATCAATCAATCAATCAATCAAAAACACTTTATTAATCCACATGGAAATTAAGTTGTGCAAATCACAGGTTCACTGTAAACACTGGCATAAAATCATGCGCAACATAAGAAGAGATTAAAACTAGTCAAATAAGAATTCCCAATAGCTGACGATATAATAACACCCTCCCCCCCCCCCCCCAACACACACACACACACACACACACACATACTCATGTTAAGACAATAGGGTATTGCACAACAATATTAACAAATGAAAACATCCAACAAAAAAAGGGTATAAGATTACTAAAAACGACATGCGCGCACGCACGCGCGCGCGCACACACACACACACACACACACACACACACACACACACGTTAAGACCATAAGGTATTGTACAACAATACATAAATAAAAACATCAAAGGAATAAATCGTATATATAAGTAAAATGCACACACACACACACACACACACACACACACACACACATTTACACACACACACACACACACACACACACACACACACTCACATACACACACACAAACAACGTATGCATGCACATAACATATGTCACGCCAATAAACTTAGAACATTAACATTAAGATACATGAAATCCAAGTAAAATAAGAAAATATTTAAAAATCACTTCCCATTACACACACACAGAAATGCTTGCTTGCCCGTGCTCACCCGCTCAGTCCCACATGCACGCATAATGTCTGCTCCCATACACTCGTATGCTGGTGAAGTTCAGGTGTTGCTGTGGCGAGGGGGCTTGGGGGGAGGGAGGGTTCACTTAGTGTATTGGATGTTTTGATTGTGTGCGCGAATGGCTATAGGAATAAATGAATTAATGTATCGAGATGTTCTTGCGCGTGGAGCTCTAAACCTACCCCTTATGTCTGACCTTCTGCTATTAATGTCATCATGTAGTGGGTGTCTTTCGTCGGTCAAAATTGTTATTAGTCTGTCAGTCAGTTTTCTATTGTGCATGTCGCTAAAGGTGTCTTGTCTCATACCCACCACACCACCCGCTTTCCTAATGACATTTTCCAACCTGTCTTTCTCATGTTTGGTCAGGTTCCCCCCCAGCACACGGCTCCATATGTTAAAACACTACAGACAGCAGATGTGTAAAACATTTGGAGCATCTGCTTGCATACATTGAAAGATTTCATTTGTCTAAGACAGTACATGCGACTGTTGCTCTTTTTAATGAGTGCAGTTGAGTTTTCATTCCAAGACAGCTTATTGTCGATTATCACACCAAGATATTTGTATGAGTCTACTTGTTCGACCACTTCATTTTTCAAATATATATCTGCATACACTTTAGGCCTGACTAGAGCGTTGGGTTATGCTGCTGGTCAGGCATTGCCGAGCAGATGTGGTGTAGTGTGTACATACGGATTTATCCGAACGCAGTGACGCCTTCTTAAGAAACTGAAGCTGATAACTAAGCGGCGGTGGCTAACTCAGCAACAGCCCCAGACTCAGCAGCACAAGCCTCTTCCCATTCGAATACATCACCCTGCAGAAAGCCAGGCCAAAAAACAGTACCACTGCCTCCCCAATTCAGCACCTCAAATCGCACAATCCCTGTGAAATGGGTCTCGACGTTTGCACTCATCAGTGGCACAACATGGGAATCGGCGCCTGAAATGTTATGTTGCTAGAATCAGGGTTCGTGCTGCCATGAGCGGAGGACAGTCCTCCTCTAAGACCCTGTCCTCCTCCTTATGTGCTCAGAAGGGAACTCGTGGTCCTGCTTATTCATCCTTATCATCCACAGCAAACAAACACACAAGACATCGATATGACGTGTTCCGATGGCAGCAGCCAGTAAGCGCCGATGCTGAAACAAACACCTAATCAGTGCAAGGTCTCGACAGGACCCAACACACACACACACACACACACACACACACACACACAGAGGATGAACATCATTGTGTGTGTGCGCGCGCACACACACACACACACACACACACACATATATATATATATATATATATATATATATATATATATATACATGTATGTGTGTGTGTGTGTGTGTGTGTGTGTGTGCACGCACACACACAATGATGTTCATCCTTCGGATTCGAAGATAACCGTGGCTTCGAGAATCAGATGGAAGATCGGTGGCTGTGGGTCTGGAGGTGGCTGATGAGTCCAATCCAGAACCTGAAAGCTCGCCCACATGTAGGACACAAGTGAGTGGATGCTGTCGTGGCAGTGGATGCTGCTCGGGCCTTGCACACAGCATGCTTTCGTTGCACCTTGGTGATGCGCCTGGCTTCAGTTGCACGGCCTCCTGTGGTGATCTTGCTGCACAAAGCTGAACGGTCCAGAGCAGACGTCCCACGTGTTGATGTCGACGCCCAGGTCTTTGAAGGAGGCTTTGCGTCTTTTTAGCGTTTCTTCAGCCCTCAGTGCAGCAGTCTGACCATAATTATGTCCAGCCTACCTAGCTTAGGCTGTCTGAATGAGGGTACAGACGTTGCAGATGCCAGCTCTTTCCAGGACTTCTGTGTTAGGGACTTTGTCCTGCCACATGATGTTGAGGAGTCTGCGGAGACAGCTCAGCTGGATGCGATTGGGCCGTTTGGCGTGTCTGCTGTAGACAGTCCATGGCTGTGACTGTAGACAGTCTCACTGGCTTGAAGGAGGGTGGTAAGGACCACTGCACAGTAGACCTTCAGTTTGGTGGTAGCGCTGAGTCCTCTCCACTCCCAGACATTCTCACGGAGAGTTTTCCAAAGGTGGAGCTGGCTTTGGCGATCCTGTTGTTGACCTCACTGTCTATGGGATTACTCAGGGAGTTCGTTGGGTCGTAGGCTGTGGTGATGGCGTGGGAGGGTGGAGGGTCCAGGACTGTCCCAAGTTCCCTCCTTGGTTGACGCCTGCGTCAAATAGTATGGCCTCCATACACAAAATCCGTTCCCTGTTCAACCGCCCGTCTTCATTCGACCAAAAGGAAAACACACAAAATCATTAGCCACTGGGAACCTGAAAAGAAAGATAACTGAAAAAAATCAACAACTAGGGTTTGGAGGAGTAACCTCCTTGCTCTGGAATTGCCACAACTGAAAAGAAAAGGGAGATGACAAGCATTCTCACGCATACACACAACTTCCACCGGCTGAAAAGGAAGCCGAACAATTCCCCGGCGCGGCATGGTCGAAAAGAAGCTGGCTCTAATAAACGCAAAACCGTTTAAATCAGAAGAAGCTAACGCTTGCCCACTAACTGGATATACACATACACTATTTGTCAAGGAACAATAGCAATTAAGGTAGGATCCCCTTCTGTCACCCTGAGTAAATGTTACAATCCTATATGGAAGCAAAACCGTCTCAGAGATAATGATAACCTAGTGATAGGTACCCGCACGTACCACTGGCATAAAACATAGCTGAGAGGAAAACATACTATCAAGAGTTCTAACCACAAACGGCGATCATTAGAACACAAATTCAAAAAGTTATTTACTATCAATCATGTCACTGGCACATCTCAATGAAACCGAAACATGAAAACTAATTTAGAACGAAAAGGAAGGGGGGTGGGGCTGAAAAGGGAATGGTTCCGAAACAATTGTAATTAATTAAACAAATCCGAAGGATGGCCGGGGACCATATATTTGCCGTAACTTGGCCCCTTGTCCAAGGGACGCTTGGACACTGGTCAGCATATGTGTGACCACAGTGGTGCCGCACGAGATGTTGCCAGAATACAGGAACGAACCCGTTACCAGAGTTTCTCCTCTCTCAGTGACAGGACAGAAAACTCCATCCAGCTTCACTAACACGTCAAGTTTGCCAACCGTCCAATCACAACCTTTGCTGCGCACTCATTGCACGTGCAATGCACAGCAAAATTAAATGGAAAGAGAAATGTTGTACCAACAACTGGTTGACCCTTTCTCTCCTGTCAGCACCAGGTTTCACCGGGTAGCAGCTTGTCAGGTGAGACAGTCCATTTCACACTGTATCTTCTGCTCTGTGCTGTAACAGCCTGCAGGTGCCTGAGATTGAACAATATGTCGTCAGTCCTGTAGCTGACGTGGATTCCTTCTTCTCAGTCAAAGAAGGCATCTGTCAGCAAGGCAGAGAATATCATTCTGAACAGAGTCAGGGCGTGAACGCAGCCTTGTTTAAGGCTGTTTGTCACGGGGAAGGCCTCTGACACATCTCCGTAATTCAGAACTTTCACCATCATGCCGGTGTGCAACTGCTGGGCGATTGTGATAAATTTGCTGGGGCAGCCAAACTTCTTCATGATCTTTCACAAGCCTTCTCTGCTAACCATATTGACGGCCTTGGTCAGATTGACAAAGGTCATGAAGAGGTCGCTGTGTTGCTCCTGGCATTTTTTTTCCTGTAGTTGGCGCCCAGCAAAAATCATGTCCGCAGTGCCGCGTTCAGCACGGAAGCCACACTGGCTTTCTGGGAGGAAACCTTGCTCAAGAACTGGAGAAGGTGGTTGAGCAGAACGTGGGCCAGAATCTTCCCAGCAATTGACAAGAGGGAGATGCCTCGGTGGTTATCGCAAGACTGATGGTTGCCTTTCCTCCTGTAGATCTGGACTGTGCTGGCATCTTTCAGCTGTTTTGGGATCTCTTCTTCGTTCCACATGGACTGAAAGACTACAGTTAGCCTTTGCATCATGGCAGGGCCTCCTGCTTTGTATACCTCAGCAGGGATTACATCGGATCCTTTCCACAGGAGAGTTGCTTCACTGCCTTCATGACTTCATTTTCAAAGGGAAGGGTGTCGAGGTCCTCGTTTATCTCTACCTGGGGCAGGCGAGCAATGACCTTGTCGTCGATGTTGGTAGGACGGTTGAGGACGTTGTTGGAGTGATCAACTCACCGCTCCAAAGTCTGCTTCTTCTTTGTCAGCAGCTGCGTCCCATCTGCATTGAGGAGAGTTGAGCCGGAGGACTAGGTTCCTTATATAGACTAAAGCGCTTTGTGTCGTGGCTGTCTGTGTAGTCCTGGATGTCGTCCACTTTCTTGCTGAACCAGCTTTCCTGCATCTCGCTAAGTTTCTTCTGCCCCTTTCTTTTTGCGTTAACAAAGCATCTTCCTTTGATTGTGACGTGGGGTCGTTCTGATGCACCTTGAACAGTTGATTTTTCTCTGTTATCAGTGCCTGTATTTCTTCATCATTCTCATCGAACCAGTCTTGGTGTCTTCGGGTTGCTGGTCAGAGATGTTCAAGGGCAGTAGTGTAGACAGTGTCTCTGAAGGCCATCCACTGTTCCTCAACGCTGGTCCCGTCTTCCTGTGGTGTGTCTGCCTTCAAGGTCGTCGGCGAGTTCTTCTGCAACCTTGCTGCTTTTCAGCTTGGAGACATTCACCCTCTTTGCAGTCTTCTGACCTGTGGGTCTTCTCATGGGCAGAATGTAGAGCCTGAACTTGGATACAATGAGGTGGTGGTCAGTCCAGCAGTCGGCACCACACATGGCTCTCGTCACTCTGACATCCAGCCTGTCCCTTACACACACACACACACACACATACACACACATTGTTAAATGTTAAGTTTTGTACTTAAAAAAATAGCAGTATGCATCAGAATCCCAACAATATTAGAACAGAGAAGAGGCGAGAAGAAGACGCTGGATTTTATTTAGATAATACTTTATGCAAATGTCTCAACACTCAGTGCATAATGTTCACAGACGACCATCTGAATAAACACACGTACTTGTCACTGGCTTATAATCATCATTTATTTCGAAATTAACAACGCGTCTCATGATTTCGGAAGCACGAGAAAACGTGGGGCGTGAGAAAGTGTGGGAAGTCCCTCTTACATTTATTAAAAACATTTCTTTGCAATCGTGGTTGGTTTCTTGTGTTTTACCATCACGAATCTTAGAGAAAAATGAGAGAGGCAAAGCGAAGATGGAGTGAGATGAACGACGATCATGATATTGATGGTGACGTTAGTGAAGACGTTGACGGTGATGAAATCATCGATGAAATATTCTGATATGCTGGCTTGACAGTAAAAATATATCACGCACTGGAATAGAACTCAGAATTTGACCTTGAAAACCAAAGTCTCTGGAGTAATTCCGCTATTACGCTCAGAAAGCAAACTCTTTTCTTCAGTGAATAGATTAGCTCAGGGTTTAGCTTTGTTAAAGACATGCTTATCAGTGACACTCTCATAGAAAAAAAAACCGGCAAAAAAAACAACAAGGAGTCACTTTTGTTAAAAACACGCCAAAACGTTATTTGTCTCTGCCTATAAGCCTGAGCCAGTTTTTTATTTTATGTAACAATCAACAATAATTGATCATTTCCAATCTGAACCCGTTAAAATCGAACATGGAGTCCCACATGGATCAGTTTTAGGCCCAGTGCTCTTCACACTGTACACTGCTCCTCTCACTGAAATTATCAACCGCCATAATGTCAGTCATCATTCTTATGCTGATGACACCCAACTCCAGAAGAGTGATACCCCTGAAAAATTGTTGTCACTCTTGCAAGAAACATCCAATTGCTTCCTAGACATTTAAAACTGGATGACTCAAAATAAGTTACAATTGAACGCGGACAAAACTGAAGCAATGATCATAGGAACTAAACAAAAACTGTCTTCCATCACAATTGACACAATCAAACTTGGCAGTACATCCATTCCTCTTTTCAGGTCAGTCAGGAACCTCGGTGTTGTCCTTAACAACACACTGTCCATGCAAAAAATTATCAGTCAGACATGTCAGTCCTGCTACTGTCAACTGCTGCGCATCAGTTCCGTCCGGAAATATCTGTCCACTGACGCAACATTTAGATTTGTCGTTTCTCTCATTCTCTCTCGCCTTGACTACTGTAACTCTCTATTGTCTGGTTTGCCTGCTTCATCCATTCAGTCCCTTCAGCGCATACAAAACTCTGCTGCCCGACTCGTCCTCAGAAAGAAAAGATATGAGCACACTCTTCCTCTTTTGCAACCTCTCCACTGGCTCCCTGTCTCACACCGAATAAAGTACAAGTTCAGCACTCTATGTTATAGGTGTATTCACAAAACTGCCCCTTCCTATCTCTGCCGCTGCCTTCACCTCTACACTCCCATCTCGTTCACTACGATCGGCTTCAGATCCATTCTGTTTACGCATACCCAGATTCAAACACTCGACTGTTGGCCGCCGTTCTTTCTCTGTCTCTTGACCTTGCAATTGGAATGAACTTCCTCTTTCGCTTCGTCAAGTCTCCACACTCAGCTCTTTCAAGTCTGGTCTTAAAACCCATCTCTTCCTTGTCTTTAGTTTCTCCAGTTTTAGAGCTATGCATGCGTGAGAATGACTGGTGCGAAAGCGCTTTGATTTGTCTCTGCATAAGTTTCAGCGCTATATAAATACCATTTGTGATGGACTCGGGGTAAGGGTATGGTTGGAGTGGAGTGGAGATAGGGATAAGTAGGACAGGGGATAAGGGTATGGTTGGAGTGGAATGAGGAATAGTAGAAGATAGCAGGTTCTCGTTCAGGCAGGAGCATATGAAAGCGGACGCCCTTTCAATTGTTTATTTACTACAGCTATGACAGGAAAACAGTGCCTGCAAAACACAAACAAATAAAAGCCATAAATACAATGTCAACGTTGCATGTACGTATAACAATGAGCATACATGAGGCAAAGACCAAGACTGGTGGAGTACCCGCATCAACAAAGTATAAAGGAGGGAACCAAAACCAAACCGAAACACAAAAACCATATTCTACAATACATGAACACCGGAAGCACCATAAGTGGGAAGTCAGTCATTCATGGATGTGGGTAACATGGAGCATACACAGTGCTGTGCCTACCTCTGGGTTTGGTATTTGCCCAAAACAACTATATGCCACTCCCTTAGTCAAGTACCATTAACTCTCTCCATACGAACGGCGAAAGAGACGACGTTAACAGCGTTTCACCCAAATTACCATCATCAAAATATTGCAAGCGGAAGGCTCTTATACTGAAGACGTGAATGTTGACAAAGAATACCACAATTCTGACGACGGAAGCTAAAGCTTGGATCATTCAGACACCCACTGGACTGTGTAGAGGAGAAGAGAGGACTGGCCGTACTGAGTGAGTTAATACTAACATACCTTATAGTAAATAATAACAACATAATTATCAAAATACAACAAACTCATCCCACCAACTCCAAATGGGAAATCAAACCTCAAACTCAGTACATAAAATATTTAACATATAATTTATAAAATACACTCACTATCAAGTACACATACACAGTAAACTCATAAAAGCAACATGTCGGTTATTCTTCACCCGGTCCCCAAGACCATGCAACTAAAGGGCTAGGGTTATACTTAATTAGTAAAGTAACCAAACAACCTAATTCATGGAAAACTATTTCAGCTGTATTAAATTTAAAGCGACTCAAATGAATCAATCATCATGTGGCACTATACCGGAGCATGCTGTATAGGAGAAAGCATGATAACTGAGCTGGAAAGACTATTACTTGGTCTGGACTCAAAAAGCTCATACTGTGTCAAAGTGACTCAAATGAAGCAGTTTATCATGTAGCACTATACGGGAATAAGCCGTATAGGAGAGAGCATGATAACTAACTTACAATTAACAGACTGATGCATACCAGTTATTTTTAATAACTGATATTAATCAAACACTATCTTGTAATCACCTCAACAGAATACTACACACATCTTAGAGTACTGAGCACACTGTAGCAGTACAACCGAGATCAGCATGTAAGATAATACCTGAATAGTAAGCAAGATGGAGAATCAGTGGCTTAGATATAATACTGGCAACCTGATAGACCAGAGAGTAAGTGAAGCACCATCATGGCTTAACCATTAAGTGGAGAATGAACTTACACAAGTTATCCGTTGCATCAAAGCCAAATATGAGCATAGCTAAGCTTGCGCTCAACATTTAAATCGTCTCCGCTGAAGCGGGGATAGGTAACCTAACCTTCATTGACAGCAGATGAGAGAGAATGAGTCATCCCCTAGAACATTCTGGAACAGACTTTCTTGTATCCCGAGACGTCATTGACTGACGTAAAAAGAATCAAATGGAATACTGCTACGAACATATGACGACATGGCGATTTTCTAGATCAATCATAACCGAGCTGTGCCTAACATGTCAAAGCCATAACTAAACAAAGAATTAACTGAACAAAGCAACAACTGAACATACTTATATGAACACAAGTACTGTGTCGAAGAATACCTTTCACAAGTCAACACATTCTACACAATAGTACTTACAGCAATATGTAGCGAGATGTTGCTGTTGTGGGAACAACACTGACCACTACACGGCAAGAGACAAAGAGAGCAGGTGCTGGCCGCGGCTGGCTCGGGTGTGGAAGTGACCACTCATCACCTGCTCGGCCAATTTATACAAATTAGGCGAACTACAAAGACAATCACGTGGGCTGCAAACCAGATCGTCACTAATCTGATGAGAACTGTGCTTGTTACAAGGTGTTCAGTGACAAATTTCTAGATGATTACTGAACCGATTTGCATCGGATAAGTTGCAAAAGAAAGAGCTCAACGCCTACTTTATAATGAGTGTAAAATGAAGTGTTGATTATTTAAGATGAATTTATAATCTTAATTTAAGTCACCTGAACAGGGTCAGTTTTAACGAGCTCGTCGCTGAAAATTACAAACTGCGTTAAATCAGTTTCACGTAGGCGAACATAAATGGAATAGATTTAAAGATGGAATTAAGATGATTCTGCCAGTATGTAATACTAGTAGTTTACTGATCTGACAAAAGAGCTATTAATTAAATACTGTGGAACAGAAACACAAGTTTCTTCTCAGCCAATGAGAACCGCGATGCGACATTGGGCGAGCTGTGAGCAGGTGTCTGGCGAGGACAAAATGATGTAAGCAGAGTGACGTCACACATTCTGTGCGCGGGTTAGGAGGGAAAACTGTCGTCTGCTAATACAGCTTGTGCGTGAATAGTGTTGGAGCAAGCATAGCACGCTTGGTCTCACATTATTATGATTATTATTATTATTATCATCATCATAATCACTAGGCATTAGCAAGTAAATGTACTTCAGAATCTGTACCACGAGTAGTTCAGAGGAAGATATTGCATAATATCTATCCAGCTAACATCCTTCTGAATAACATAGGGTTATCAAGCAGCTCAAGCTGTAAATGCTGTAATGTCACTGATTATGTGGAACTTTTTTTTCTTTCACTGTGATAAAATATTCAGCACTTGGAAGATCAGATGTCCGACAAAATTGGAAATTAGGAATTTCTGTAAACATTTCAGTATCAAAAGCTCTGTTACGAATCGTGGATACCAAACAACCACCACATGCTGTATTTAGGATGTATATCCTGATCGTACTAGCTAAAATGTGTATTGGTACTTTCAAGTACAGAACACTCATCGAAATAAGGGTGGTTTGTTGTTGTTGTTGTTTTTGTTTTACGGAACTACGAACAAGAAGAATGAATTAATTATTTCTTTATTCATTTTACTGTGATTATCCACAAACTTGCCATAGTATTATGAATTCCACACACACAACACACACACACTCTCTCTCTCTCTCTCTCTCTCTCTCTCTCTCTCTCTGTCTCTGTCTCTCTCTCTCTCACACACACACACACACACACACACACACATCCTCTCACACATGAGCTTATGCACACATACTAGAGCACGCGCACAGAGAGAGAGGGGGCCGGGGGGGGTGGGGGGGGGGCACAAAAAACACACAATGACAAAGAATTGTGCACGAGTGTGAGAAAAAAAAGAGTTGAAATTGTGTCTTTTATTCGACCGTTACAAAACGTAAAGAAAGAAATGAAATAGTATTAGCAGAAAAAAGGACATGACACATAGCTATCAACTGTTGAGGAATCACATGTGGGCCACGAAGATTGTCCGTCTTTTTTGGTTACAGTACCTTTCTTGCTCGGCATTCTGTTGGGCTGTTTACTTCTCCTCCTGCTTGCCTTGGTCTTGTTCGTTGTGCTCAGGCGCCGAAAATATCGTGGTAAGTGTGTGTGTGTGTGTGTGTGTGTGTGTGTGTGTGTGCACTTGATTGCGTGTGTGCCCGTATGCTGCATGTTTGATGTAATTGTGCGTGAAGATGCATGTTTGGTGTAATCGTGCTTGTTCAATCATAATAATTACGATAATTACAATGATTATAGTAGTAATAATGATTTGCTCCGTGGTACTCAATGTATGTTTGTGTGTGTGTCTGTGTCTGTGTGTCTGTATATGCGTGTGTGTGTGCGCATGTGTGTATGCATGCTTCATGTAATTGTGCTTGTATAATTATGTTTCAGAACGGACTGCACTTGTGTCGGAAGGGTAACTCTCTCTCTCTCTCTCTCTCTCTCTCTCTCTCTCTCTCTCTCTCTCTCTCTCTCATTCTCTTTCCAAATAATTATGTCTATTTGTCTCTGAATCACAGTCTCTCTGTCTGCCTGCCTGTCTGCAGCTTACTGTCTCTCCCTGTTTCTCTCGGTCTATCTGCCTGCCTGTCTGTCTCTTTGGTTGTCTCTGTGCTTGTATGCCTGTCTGTCTGTCTGTATCAGTCTCTCCCTGTCTGTATCTACCTGCCTGCCGGCCTTTCTGTATGTCTCTGTCTCTCTCTGTCTACCTGTCTGACTGTCCGTCTGTATCTGCATATCTACACGAATGTCTCTCTGCCTGCTCAACTGCCCTCCTGTCCGTCTGCCTGTCTGTCTCTCAGTCTGTCAGTTCGTCTGTCTGTCTGTATCTATCTGCATGCCCGCATGTCTGTTTGACTCTGGCTCACGACAAGAGTTATATGTAGGAACGTGAGTGATTCTTCTCCTTCTTCTTCTTCTTGGTTTTTGACTGACTTGTGTAAATGAAGTGAGTCTATGTTACAGCACAGTGTTCAGTTCTCTCTCTCTCTCTCTCTCTCTCTCTGTGTGTGTGTGTGTGTGTGTGTGTGTGTGTGTGTGTGTGTCCATGGTAAACTTTAACATTGCCATTTTTTTTTTCCTGGAAATACTTTGTCTGCCAATACCAACTTTGGCTCAAACATAGTATGAAAAAAAAAATCCTCAGTCATACCAATAACAGGTTTTCAGTCTCCCAAATTAAGCTGTATTTCCGAATCATTAACGGTTTATTTCGTTGAGATTCGTTCTGAAATCGGGAGATTCTAACAACCGCTTCCCACTGAGTCACTGGAAGGTAGGTTGTGTTTGAAGATAACATGACCTCGTTTTTTCTTCTTCACACCTACAGTGATAATTACTACACCATCGACGTGTTTACTGCATATGAATATTCTAAAGTGGACGCTGAATCAACTGGAATGAACATAAAAGAAAAATTGAATTGATCGTTTCTTTCAGCCCTTTGTAGACTGGTTCGTGCACGATCTCTTTTTTCTTTCTTTCCAATTTTACTTTTTTGACTCACTTGTGTAAACAAAGTGAGTCTATGTTTTAACCCGGTGTTCAGTTGTCTGTGTGTGTGTGTGTGTCTGTGTCTGTGTCTGTGTCTGTGTGTCCATGGTAAACTTTAACATTGAGGTTTTCTCTGCAAACTGCATTTACTGTTATATTTATATTTTTTGTATTCTCTAAACTTGGCACTTTGATCCGATATTCCGACACAACAACAAGAGCAGTCATTATTATAATTTTTTGTTCAAACAGGAACTTCTTTTGCTAAGCATGGAAGTTTTATTTATTTTACAAACGTTTTGGTGCAGATAGTAAAAAAGGAAAATACTCTGTAATCAATGCTAGGGGACTTAATTTGCTTTAAACTGATCTTTCTCATCTTAAACATTACATTTTGAAATTATACTCAATACATAAAAGCTTGTGTGTTTTACTCTCAGTGTAGAGGGCTTTCACTATATTCATTCGCCCAAGTGGTCTTTTTCGGAAAATACTCGAATCAATACGACGAGTGGACTTTACAGATCTGTTGGCTGAGCCCTGAAGGTCATAGGCAAAAATCAATTGCGTACATATATTTATACATATTCAAAGCGCGTGCTCATATTCTTCGCGAACGCGAACGACGCCATTTTGTTTCAAGTGGTTGACCTGCCCGTTCAATCCTATATTCAATGGACAATACACGACAACATGTGATGGAAAGCTGGAGAAGGAGACCGTTAAATATTTATTCAGAGAAAGATTTGTGAACGCCTCATCACTTACTGGATTATGCCCCAAACTGCCATAAAAATATCCACAGAATCAGTCGGAATTCACAGTTAAAAATTGTAAACCATGCGAGTTAATGCCCTTGAACTGATCAAGATAAAACGAAAAAATTTCCAGTCTTGACTTTTCTCAAAATGAAGTCCTTTTCATTTCTTACGACGTTTAGAAGTACTTGTACTTGGCTCTACATGTTATTAGTTTAACAAAATAGTAATTTTCATATCAACTTTAAAACTATAAAACTAGAATGAACATAAAAGAGAAAATGAATCGACCGTGTCGTACGACATTCCTGGCGGGTGTAACTAAACTGGTACATCTATCTAGATCTAGTGAAATCGGCTAAATGTTGCAGTGTGATTGGGGCGATAGCCATTCAAAAGAGTTTTTTTTATTGCCCTTAAAGGTTTTTTGAATGCCCAAGATACACCAGAATAATATGATTTAAACAGCGTTCTCACTGCGAATACCGCAGTTGATTTATCGCCCTTTAAAAAAAGTATGTTCAAATGTTAAATTTTAAAACGTCAGTTAAGGAACCACGATAGTGTAATGGATAAGGCAGTTCCTTCTCACCCGAACACGCGGAGTTCGAATCTGGTTAGGACTTTTTTTTCTTTTCTTTTTTCTTTTTTTTTTTTAACACGAAGCTTTATAATAACAAATATAGAACACATTTTAACGATTTTTTAAAAAGTGTATCACAAGTAAGTCTTGAAGGCCTTGCCTCTCCTTTTTTATTATTATTTTTTTTAATACATTGGTATTGTTTTTGTTTTCTTTTTAGGGCCAAATCAATGCAGGAACTGGAGGTGCTCAAGAAGTCAGTCAACAATCTGGTGGAAGAAGAGAACGCGCCAGATTCTGATGCTGAGTCATCTGCTGGTGAACTCTCATCATCTAGTGCTGAACTCTCACTTGGTGCTGAACCCTCGCATGGTGATGAACCTTCGCCTGGTGATGAACCTTCGCCTGGTGATGAAGTATAGACGAATAGTGATGCCTTATAATGATGATGATAACAGTGTCGCATCCCTCTGGCTGTCTCTGTCCATGGCTTTCTGTCACCTCTCCCTTTACCTCTCTGGAAACCCGAGTCGATCGGTAAAAATACTATGTATTCTCCTCTGACCAATAAACATGTGTGTTGGAATTTAGAATGTATACTAATGATGATGATAATAATGATACTACTACTACTGCTACTATTATATTTTTGTGTTAGCCTTTCAATCTGCTATTGTTTATATTCGAACTGGGTATTGTGACCATGGTTGCAGTACCTGAATCTCTCAGATATTTTACAGTTGTCAACATCGAGTTCCGCCAGTCTGGAAAGGGGGTGGGGGTTATAATGTTTTAATGTCACCTAGTTCACACAAACCATAAGTTGGAAATAAACTTCGATTACTGCAGCAACCTTTGTGTCATTGTTAGTTAAAGTGCTTGCGTTTGTCAGCGTATTGTACAGCAGCGTTTGTGTCCCGCTTCCCCGGGAAGAGGTGGATGAGAGATTGGGTCAAGTGGAGAATGCACAAGTAGGTTGACTCGCCAGGATGATTCAAAGCAACTGAAGCCATGTTTGTCCATGTTGTATCTGTGCTTTGATGTCTCTAAATTTCTTACCCAAACGGATTTCAGAGTATTAATGTAAGAGTTGATACTAGAACAAATTTCGGAGAATTATTGTTCGTCTTAATACCAGATTTGTTTCCGATCATTAATGCTAGTCTTAATACTATTTGAATTTCAGATAATTGATGTACGAATTACTGCCAGATCAGTTTCAGAGAATACGCGATCAATTTCAGAGCATCAGTGTTAGTTTCAATACCAGATCAATGTCAGAGCATTAATGCAGAAGAATTTCAGATCCTTTATGTTAGAATTAATGCCTGATCAGTTTCAGAGCATTAATGTAAGCCCTAGTACTAGATCAAATTTCAGAGTATTAATGTTCGTCTTATTATCAGAGCATCAATGCAACTCTTAATACCAGTTGAATTTCAGATCATTAGTGTAAGAATCAATGCCAGATCACTTTCAGAGCATAAATATAAATCTTAATACCAGATGAGTGTCAGAGTCGTAATATTAGTCTTGATACCCGATCAGTGTCAGAGCATTAGTGTTAGTCTTAATACCAGATCAATGCCAGAGCATTGGTGTCAGTCTTAATACCAGATCAATTTCGGAGCTTGGACGAAAGTCTTGATAACTGGTACCCCAAGTCGTGCCTCATCAATACTTTTCACACAATTGTTTCTTCTGCTAATTCTATATTGTTTTATGTTCCATGCAGACTTAAAAGATGATTTTCTGATTCATACCAATGATGCTGTCAGGCGGATTAGATAAAAACATACAGACATTGATCTTGGACAAAGTCAGATGTTTTCACATGATGCAATGGATGTTCATTAAAGATGTCCCCTGACCTACCTCCCATGGACTGAGAGGAACGAAATTTGGCACAGTTATTAGTCTTTCTATTCATCTCCCATCACTTTATGCAGCTGTGAACACCTTGCCTGTAGAAGTCTGCAGGTTGCGTGAAAAGCCACAAAATAAGCGTTTCATCGTCTGGGAAGTGCTTACCCTTCAAAAATAACCTCATGGTTGGAAAGAGATGGAAGTCAGATTGTGCGAGGTCTGGAGAGTAAGCACTGAAGAAAAGTCTTTTTTAGTAACACAGAGTTAAGGCAACTGCCATTAAAACATCTTTCATTTCGCCATATTCTCATAAACAAGAGGGGGCTCAACTCTGGCTCAGCTTGCTACAATCGAGACAGAATATGTCATGCAGACGCAAATGTTCGCTGCTGAAGGGGCAGTGTTTGTCAGGCACCTCAGAGCGTGACACTCTGTAAATATAATTGTTACTATCGGCAGCCAACTTTGTGTGATAAGGATTACATCACGAAGAGAGAACAGAACAGAATTTTAATCAGAAAGGCCAAAGCCCCATTAAAAGGGGTGTGAACATGAATCATATTTCGAAAAGCATAACATGCATGACACAATATCCCACATGAAAAACAACAACAAATACGACAACATATCAGCATCAAATGATCCACATGTCCAGCTAATTAAGAAATGAATGTAAGAATATTCCAATCTTTACTTCACAGGCACATCGTATTCGAAAACTGTCAACTGAAAACATAGTGTTATAATTATGCAAGCTATCTTTTATTAAGTGACTTATAAATCACGAAGAGAGAGGGAGGGAGAGAGACAGAGAGAGAGAGAGAGAGATGGAAAAAAAACCCAAACGTTTGCTCAAAATTACAAAATAAAAACAGACAGCTCAAGCGTCTATTTGGTTTGCTTTTATGAACGATAATAATTGAAATAAAAACACATCAAGCAATGAAACGTGACAGGGGGATCACAATTTGCAAAATCAGCGGTTTTCTTTACGAGGAAAACGTCTTTTGTCTTGTTTGTTTCAAAGAACGCCGAGCAGCTCTTTTTATAACATTGAAACACACTTCTAAGCAGGTCTCCGTGGATTTGGTCATCTTTGAAACTGTCAGAGCCTGTGACTTTCATTTTCTAAAAAAAAAAAAAAGAAGAAAAAAAGGTAGGATAAACAGTGTGGTTCATTTTTCAATTGGTGGGGTGCCAAAGGCCCAAATATCAGGTGAATACTGCAAAGTGGAGTAAAAACATGGCCTGTTGTACACATGTACTGTGACTCTGTCGGAACATATTTAGGTACAAAGACATATTGAGATTTTCCTGTTCCGATTTTAATAGCTATGAAATTAGGTCACTCTTCACGCACTGGCCGCGTCACTGTCATTGCAGATCTAAATGTTGTATTTCCTTTGAACATTACGCATGATTTTTTTGTTTGTTATATGATGTAATTTATTCGTTTCAGACACTTTGCTCCATGGAACTATCACTGGTCACAGTAAAACCAGATGATCTTGACAGGTAAACTCGTTACTTAAATGGTTTGAAGGTACTCATTAAATTTGTAGCCAGAGACAATTGAATGAAAAATAAGGTGTTGCATACATTTATCATGATGCTATCTGAGTATATTTTGGCACATAGACCTGTTAGCACTTTCTTCAATTGGCTACTTTAGTCATGCAGTTAGGTCACTGTACACGCAGTGATTACAATACAGTGACTGCTGTTCCATACAGTGTGTTTGTTTATCACACTATGACCATTCAATCAAATACTGTGATACACTAGATCTGTATTAGCTATGTTCATAAGCAATCTGATTACCTGGAACCTCATTGAATTCGTGTTATTTAAAGTATCAACCGCACGTCAGATGATTAATCAAACCTGTAATAAGGTCGCAGCAAGATGTGGTGGCCTGGACCAGCAACTTCATTATCAGGCCTGGAAGGTATCTCTATTGTTTGAACAAGATATATTTGATTAGCTCATGGTAACTGGGTATAATCATGATAGTGTAATTACCGAAACAGATATTTTATAATGTAAGAAATCCAGTGAGACAGTTCACAGTTCTCCCCATGTCAAATTATATTTGCTATGATAGCCTACTAAAAAGCATAAAACTAAATGCCTGACTCACAGTTCCCAGGACTTTGACAACATATAAATCAGCTTTCATTCATCAACCACGGCGCTCTTCTTTCTTCCAGACAGTGCTCAAGTAACTGATTCGGCCTGTAAACGACTGACCCAACAACGTACTTCCATGTTCAGAAATATGACTGGCTGGCGCAATCTCATAACAAAAGTTACAAAAGTGACCATTCCATTTACATCACAGCACCAAAAAAGTAACAGCATGCTCGCATCTGTCATTAGGACACCAGGCCACATCACAGGACTTGTAAAGGAGGGCAGAAGCAGGGACATGTGGTTCTGAATCAGTGTTAAGGTGGGGTAATTGAGGGTTAGATTGTTCATCACTCTCACGAGACATCAAAGGGCAATGGAAAAGGAAGGATGTAGGCTAGGGGGATTGGGGGTAGGGGTGGGGGACGGGTTCATTAGATGAAAAGTAGGCCTATGCACTTTGCAGACAATGTTTGGACAACGATTTTCATTTTGTCAGACAACGGTGATGGATATCTAGCTGCTAACTGTTGACTAACAATAATTAGTTAGTGCGTACGTGTGTGTATGTGTGTGTCTGTGTCTGTGTGCCTGTGTTTGTGTCTCTGTGTGTGCCTGTATGCGTGCATGTGCATGCATGTATGTGCGTGCGTGTATGTCTGTGTGAGAGTGTTCATGTGGGATGACAGGAAAAGAAGGCAGATATAGCAGCAATAGCAATAAATAAGTGAACAAATATACCCACTGAAGATATTTGTGGATCTGTCGTAAAAGAAGGCAAATACCAGCAGCAAAAGTAATAAATCATTTAACAAATAAATTATACCCACTGAAGATATTTGTAGATCTGTCCTGTGTTTTGCTGGCTCATTCTCAAGAAATAAATAATATTTACGAGGAGGCACTGGATATAACTGAAACAGCTACAAAGACAGGAACACACCGGGGAGAAGTGAAAGGTGGTTCCAATCGATAGGCTGTTAGTGTTCCTGACTGAAATGTTGGCCAGTTGGTACAAAACATCGATTCTTTGCTTCGGTAATTTCAGTTATACACACATGGTGGGTAGTTTGGTGCTGACAACGATGGGTTTATCACAATGTTATAAATGTGTATAGAAATTTCGGAATGCATTTCTCAACTGCAGTGAGTCTTGACTTTGTTTACATGCAAGCATAGTAAACCTTTTTTTTTTTTACCGTGCACAAATTATCGCCTTTTGGAAATCGATTTGTTCATGCAGATAAAAAACTGACACTAACGCTCAAAACGTATTTCGGTGATAATAATGGTATATATATATATATATATATATATATATATATATATATATATATATATATATATATATATATATATATATATATAAAGAAGAAAAACATGAAAACAACAACAACTGGAGTATATTATAAAAGAGTTCACTCATTCACTGACAAGGGATGTCTAAGAGAGATAACTCACACTGAACAAACTGAATGCTATGATCAGGATGTGGAGCAGGTTTAAACTAACACACACGGAGCAGATCAGCTTACTAAATAAAGCAAACTGCATGCTGTCTAACTTACCTGTCATGTGCAAGAGTAACAAATCAACTGAATTATATGAACTTGGGTTTTGGGTATGTTTCATTAAAACCGAGCATAACTTGGGTTTGGGGTATGTTTCATTAAAACCGAGCATGTGTTGATACGTTTGATTGTACAAATGGTTCTCCAGCTTGTGGGAATAACGGATGTGACGTTTTAATGCCCCACATTGTGTTCCAGGTCAGTTATCAATGATTGTGGCTGTGCACTTGAAATGACCATATGTATATTTAGAATCTCTGACTAATTGTCCCACCAATGATGTAATAATTATATTCAATACCACCATGATGGAGTGATGGCTCATCTGAAATTTCTTTCTCATTATCTAAATTGAAATCAGAAGGGAAGAAGACGATTCACAACCAACAACGAAACTATGGATTAGTAGTATCCCGCTAAGTGTGGATAACACTGACATTGAAGCTGCGCTGAAGTATTCGGTCTGCTGTTGAATTGAAACACTTCATTCCAGAACTCGTTGCATTTTTTTTTTCTTTTGATATCACTGGGTTTTCCTTCCATCTATCTTGAAAAACAACAACAACAAACAAACACAAACAAACAAAAACAAACAAACAAACAACATCTACCCTTCTTGACCTGTTGAAATTACTAGGAATACACACTCCTTCTCCCTTTACACTCGGAACTCACACACACACACACACACACACTCTCTCTCTCTCTCTCTCTCTCTCTCTCTCTCTCTCTCTCTTTCTCTCTCTCTCTCTATTAACACACACACACACACACAATCACACAATCACACACACACCTTGTACACTCGGAGCAGGCATTCTAATATGTTAGTGAAATAAATTTACTACTGTACATTACTTGTACAGAGTGGTTATTGTTAATGATTGGACTTCTGATCCAGTGATCAGAAATCGAGGCCTTATTTTAGCCTTTCTGTTTCGATTTCGACAAAGTGAACATGTATTCACTGCTCATCTTGTGTGCCGTGAGAGCATGCTGGATATTATTTTTATCTGATTTCCTTTTCCAAAATACCCGGCAGCTGAGTGAAGACATCGTACTCATTACTGTCCTGCTTATATATATATATATATATATAGAGAGAGAGAGAGAGAGAGAGAATGGCAATGCTTCTCCATCTCACAAATTACTGTGATATCGTCTTGCAACAAGCAAAGTCAGGACTGTAGGGTGGTTGAGAACATGACGTGGACACCGTTTTCAAGGTAGGTGGCAGTGAATTTCGGGGACTAGCATTGTGAAGAAGTAACGGTGTAATACTAGAGCCGATAGTTATACGCTTTGTGAAGAACAGTTCCCATATGATAATGAGCAGTGAGTATGGACGTTTCAGGAAGAATAAAAATTAGGACACCAGTATTGAGAATAAAACGGGTTTGTTTGTTTTTCAAACATTTTTATCCGTCCTTTTTTGTTGAAATTATGACATAAATACCATCATATGTATATAATGATGGCCACTCGTGTGAAACTGTGATCATATGAACAGTAGCAAAAGCAACTGCCGCCCCAAAGATCTGGGCTAGAATCTGATCATAGTCGAGAGTGTCTTGCCCAGATTGTATCCTCTTTCTCTCGGTCAAAAGAATTTGGGTATGTCGGCGTTGTGGATTGTCACCAAAGGCCCACAAGGCTCCAGCACTAACAGCCAGTGCAACCTTGCCATCTAGTTTGGGAGTTGTAGTCGTTCACAAAAGGTTAAGATGTAAATGAATTCCCATTGCAGTGGAGAAACCATTGTTGAAAAATCTCTCACTCTGCTGTTGGCCCGTCTGTAAGCTTACGTATATCAAACTGATATAAGCCGAGCCTTGCCGAAGGGTATAAAGTGTACTCATTCCAATGACAGAGCCTCAAAAGTTTTCCGTTTTGGTTTTCTGGTGCTACTTCTGAGTGCCTGGACTGGGTAATTTGTGCTTCTACTGTTTTCCTTGGTAGCCATCTTTTATGCTCCAACATGCACACATAGATGAATGATGACAGTACACAAACATGTAGACGTACATTAAGTATAATAGTAAGCAGAATACACATAACATTAAAAGAGAAACATAAGAAATAAGTTTATACTCAACAAGTTTGAATGCTATGATCAGGTATGTGTGGTGCTGTTTCAGATAATCACAAATAGAGCAGATCAGCTACTACATGAAGCACACTGCTTGCTGTTTGACTTGCTTGTCAGGGGCAAAAGGAACGGTGTAAAAATAATAATAAAAAAAACAAGAGAGGCAAGGCCTTCAAAACTCCCTTGTGATAATCTTAAAAAAAAGAGAAAAAAAAGAAAATCTAGTCGTTAAAATGTGTTCTGTATTTGTAGACCACTTGGGCGAATGAACATAGTGAAAGCCCTGTACACTAAGAGTAAAACAAACTTTTTATGTATTGAGTATAATTTTAAAATGTAATGTTTAAAATGAGAAAGATCAGTTTAAAGCAAATTAAGTCCCCTAGCATTAATTACAGAGTAATTTCCCTTCTTCACTCTCTGCACCAAAACGTTTGCAAAACAAATAAAACTTCCATGCTTAGCAAAAGAAGTTCCTGTTTGAACAAAAAATGATAATAATGACTGCTCTTGTTGTTGTGTCAGAATATCAGATCAAAGTGCCAAGTTTAGAGAATACAAAAAATGTAAATATAACAGTAAATGCAGTTTGCATATAATTAGGCTTCATTTTTTTTTTTTTTTTTGTGCCAATCCCAGAGGTGCAATATTGTTTTAAAAAAGATGACTGGAAAGAACTGAATATTTCCTATTTTTATGCCTAATTTGGTGTCAACTGACAAAGTATTTGCAGAGAAAATGTCAATGTTAAAGTTTACCACGCACACACACACACACACACACACACACACAGACAACCGAACACCGGGTTCAAACATAGACTCACTTTGTTTACACAAGTGAGTCAAAAAGTGTTCCACGTCAGTTACCAATGAAAACCTGGCCTCTGAACACCTGGTCTCTTTGCTTCAGCAGTATGCATCACCTGTGTCTTCTGCATCAGCAGACATGTATCACCTGTGTATTGTGCATCAGCAGACATGCATCACCTGTGTCTTGTGCATCAGCAGACATGTATCACCTGTGTCTTCTGCATCAGCAGACATGTATCATCTGTGTCTTCTAAATGACAGGTTACATGTCTCGCTGATTTTCGGACGGTCATATGAGTGTCTTTTTTCATCAGATACAGACATCAAACAAATTTTGTGTGCTCCTGTCACGTACTGACTTTGAGTTCAATACACGACAGTACATCTCTCTCTCTCTTCCTGTGTGTGTGTGTATGTGTGTGTGTGTGTGTGTGTGTGTGTGTGTGTGTGTGTGTGTGTGGAGATATATATATATATATATATATATATATAGAGAGAGAGAGAGAGAGAGAGAGGCAGAGACAGAGAGAGACAGAGAGTAACAGTATTCGTGGCATGTCTTTAAAATTTATAATTAAAATGCAGCAATTTTTCGCTGTATAACAGCTTCTTCTGGAAAGGGCACAAAAATAAAAGCTTCACTGTGTGAGTGTGTGTGTGTGTGTGCCCGCGCGCGCGTGTATGTGTGTGTATGTGTGTGTGTCTGTCTGTGTTTGTATGTCTACACACACACACACACACACACACACGCACGCACGCACGCACACACACACACAAACACACACACACACACACACACACACACACACACACACACACAAGGTAACACTCAAGTATATATTCTCAATCAAAACTGGTACGCACAGCTGGATCAAGCATGTTCAAACATGACATTACACTACACTGCATTGCTTCTGAACAGAATCATGTCGTTGTGTTTGATACAACATATGTCTTTTGTGATCATGATGGCGCGGAATGTGTCGACTGGCGAGAGCACAGTACCGCTACTGAATCCGATCAATGATTCATCCTCGCACGTTTTTTGCAGAGCACAAACGAGCGAAACAAAGCCATCCGCTATAGAAGCCAACACAACGATATTGGCCAATAAAACAGGGCAACGATTTTGCTTTGTCCAGCTTAAAGTACCTGTAGAAAGTGTGATTAGATTGCAAGCAGTTGGTTGTGGGAAACATTTGTCCATAGAAGCATGGTCATTTAAAGGAGGGGAGCGACGCTATCCACGTGTCTTAGCATTGTCTTGCATGGGGGTTGCTAACGCTGTTCTGTACAATCTGGTGTTAAAACTGACGCGAGGTCACCAATTTTCCTTCCGTTATGATGCCATCAGTCCATCAAATTTAGATGCTGTGAAATTCATCTTTTTGTCTCCGTCAAAAGGTATCATAAGCGCGCGCGTGTGTGTGTGTGTGTGTGTGTGTGTGTGTGTGTGTGTGTGTGTGTGTGTTCTTGTTATTTGACAAGAAGGCAAATATAGTAGACACAGCAATAAACTGTTAAACAAATATATATAATATTCTAGTCGTTAAGTTGCTTGTCAATGTTCCTGAAAGAATGGTGACTGGTTAGTACAAAACATTTTGTTGTTGTTGTACTTTTCATCTGGTTATGTCAACTATACGCACGCATTTTGGTGGAATGACACATTCCATTTATACTACTACGACTACTACTACTACTACTACTACTACTACTACTAAAATTAAGAAGAAGAAGAAGAAGTAGAAAGCTATATAGCGTAGTACCCCCATCTCAGGTAGGGCTCATATCGCTTTACAAAAAATATTCAAATTTAAGAATAAGTGACATAAAAGTATGTACAAAAATTCAGCTCAGGCGATCACACATTCTCACAGCGCAGGGGCCCAAATCACTCTAAAATATATACATCTCATTCACATTGTCAAAATATACACAAAAGAACCAATCATCACAAAAAATACGCCAAAAAATCGCATATACTTACAAATCAGCATACGGAGCACATATACTGATCAAATCAAAGCAAGCATATTTGTAGATAGAGAAGTTTTACTGAGAACAATACAGTTTCAGAAGATACGCTTTGAGTGCTTTCTTGAATGCAGGGCTGACGGAGGTGAGAAGGTCGTGAATTCCAGTGTTGTTGCAACAATAGAAAAAAGAACGTTCACTGTAAATTTGTTTTGTGCAAATCTTTAGATTACACTGTGTGCGCATGTCAGTTGAAGAACGTAGTTGTCTGGATGGTGAATAGAGAAAGTAGAATCGAAAGATAGGACAAGAATTAGTGAAAAAAATATGATATAAAACTTCTAGTTTATATTGTATTCGTGTTGGCATGGGGAGCCAGTGAAGAGAAGTGAGTAGGGGAGTGATGTATTGATGTTTCTTAGCCTTGAGCTTGAGTCATGCCGCAGAGTTTTTAACTATTTGAAGCTTGTCAGCACAGTGTTTCGGTCAGCCAGCACGAACAGCATTTCCATAATGTAGTCTAGATAGGACAAAAGAACAAACCAATGCCTTCGTGCTGAGCAACAAATACGGTTAATATGTGTGTCGAATGTCATGCCATCTGAAAGCATGTACCTTGAATTGCGTGCAGATGCTGAGAAAGGTTTATATGAGGTGGGTTTTTTTTCCTCAGGATAGATGAAGGCTTAATTAAGCAAGTCAGAAAATGAGAGTGGTTTGAGTGAATGAGAATTGCTTCTGTATTATCATCATTTGATTTTGAATTTGTTATCTGTCATCCATGATTTGGCATCTGTCATGCCTGACAGTAAAGTCCGTATGGTTTGACTTATTTCTGTAGGGTGACATGTTCTATACAGCTGTGTGTCTGGGGTCTTCTGGGTTTTCTGCAAGATCCCCATAGCATCATCATCATCATCATCATCATCATCATTATTGCTCAAGATCAACAAGATGTTTCACGGCAGCAGTGGTTTATGTTTGAACACCTGGGATCGGGGACCCCGGAAACGATGTCATGTGGTCCTGTCAAAGTTAGGTCACTAGGTCGGCAGACTAGGTCCTTTTAATGGGGCTTTGGCCTTTCTAATTAAAATTCTGTTCTGTTCTCTCTTCGTGATGTAATCCTTATCACACAAAGTTGGCTGCCGATAGTAACAATTATATTTACAGAGTGTCACGCTCTGAGGTGCCTGACAAACACTGCCCCTTCAGCAGCGAACATTTGCGTCTGCATGACATATTCTGTCTCGATTGTAGCAAGCTGAGCCAGAGTTGAGCCCCCTCTTGTTTATGAGAATATGGCGAAATGAAAGATGTTTTGATGGCAGTTGCCTAAACTCTGTGTTACTAAAAAAAGACTTTTCTTCAGTGCTTACTCTCCAGACCTCGCACAATCTGACTTCCATCTCTTTCCAACCATGAGGTTATTTTTGAAGGGTAAGCACTTCCCAGACGATGAAACGCTTATTTTGTGGCTTTTCACGCAACCTGCAGACTTCTACAGGCAAGGTGTTCACAGCTGCATAAAGTGATGGGAGACGAATAGAAAGACAACTGTGCCAAATTTCGTTCCTCTCAGTCCATGGGAGGTAGGTCAGGGAACATCTTTAATGAACATCCATTGCATCATGTGAAAACATCTGACTTTGTCGAAGATCAATGTCTGTATGTTTTTATCTAATCCGCCTGACAGCATCATTGGTATGAATCAGAAAATCATCTTTTAAGTCTGCATGGAACATGAAACAATATAGAATTAGCAGAAGAAACAATTGTGTGAAAAGTATTGATGAGGCACGACTTGGGGTACCAGTTATCAAGACTTTCGTCCAAGCTCCGAAATTGATCTGGTATTAAGACTGACACCAATGCTCTGGCATTGATCTGGTATTAAGACTAACACTAATGCTCTGACACTGATCGGGTATTAAGACTAATATTACGACTCTGACAGTCATCTGGTATTAAGACTAACATTAATGCTCTGACAGTCATCTGGTATTAAGATTTATATTTATGCTCTGAAAGTGATCTGGCATTGATTCTTACACTAATGATCTGAAATTCAACTGGTATTAAGAGTTGCATTGATGCTCTGATATTCATCGGGTAATAAGACGAACATTAATGCTCTGAAATTTGATCTAGTATCAGGGCTTACATTAATGCTCTGAAATTGATCAGGCATTAATTCGGACATAAATGATCTGAAATTCTTCTGCATTAATGCTCTGACATTGATCTGGTATTGAAACTAACACTGATGCTCTGAAATTGATCGCGTATTCTCTGAAACTGATCTGGCATTAATTCTTACATCAATTATCTGAAATTCAAATAGTATAAAGACTAGCATTAATGATCGGAAACAAATCTGGTATTAAGACGAACATTAATTCTCCGAAATTTGTTCTAATATCAACTCTTACATTAATGCTCTGAAATCCGTTTGGGTAAGAAATTTAGAGACATCAAAGTACAGATGCAACATGGACAAACATGGCTTCAGTTGCTTTGAATCATCCTGGCGAGTCAACCTACTTGTGCAATCTCCACTTGACCCAATCTCTCATCCACCTCTTCCCGGGGAAGCGGGACACAAACGCTGCTGTACAATACGCTGACAAACGCAAGCACTTTAACTAACAATGACACAAAGGTTGCTGCAGTAATCGAAGTTTATTTCCAACTTATGGTTTGTGTGAACTAGGTGACATTAAAACATTATAACCCCCACCCCCCTTTCCAGACTGGCGGAACTCGATGTTGACAACTGTAAAATATCTGAGAGATTCAGGTACTGCAACCATGGTCACAATACCCAGTTCGAATATAAACAATAGCAGATTTAAAGGCTAACACAAAAATATAATAGTAGTAGTAGTAGTATCATTATTATTATCATCATTAGTATAAATTCTAAATTCCAACACACATGTTTATTGGTCAGAGGAGAATACATAGTATTTTTACCGATCGGCTCGGGTTTCCAGAGAGGTAAAGGGAGAGGTGACAGAAAGCCATGGACAGAGACAGCCAGAGGGATGCCACATTGTTATCATCATCATTATGAGGCATCATTATTCGTCTATACTTCATCACCAGGCGAAGGTTCAGCACCAGGCGAGGGTACAGCAGCAGGCGAGGGTACAGCAGCAGGCGAGGTTCAGCACCAGGCGAGGGTACAGCAGCAGGCGAGGGTACAGCAGCAGGCGAGGGTACAGCAGCAGGCGAAGGTTCAGCACCAGGCGAGGGTACAGCAGCAGGCGAAGGTTCAGCACCAGGCGAGGGTACAGCACCAGGCGAGGGTTCAGCACCAGGCGAGGGTACAGCAGCAGCTGGCTCTTCAGCACCAAATGATAAATCAGCACTAGATGATGAGAGGCCACTAGCAGAGGAATCACCATCAGAATCAGGCGCGTTATCTTTTTCCACCAGATCGTTGACTGACTTCTTGAGCATCTCCAGTTGTTGCATTGATTTGGCCCTAAAAAGAAAACAAAAACGAAACCAATGTATTAAAAAAAAAAAAAAAAAAAAAAAAAAAAAAAAAAAAAAAGAGAGAGAGAGAGAGAGAGAGAGAGGGAAGGCCTTCAAGACTTACTTGTGATACACTTAAAAAAAAAAAGAAGAAGTTAAAATGTGTTCTGTATTTTGTTATTATAAAGCTTCGTGTTGAAAAAAAAAAGAAAAAAAGTCCTAACCAGATTCGAACCCCGCGTGTTCGGGTGAGAAGAAACTGCCTTATCCATTACACTATCGTGGTTCCTTAACTGACGTTCTAAAATTTAACATTTGAACATACTTTTTTAAAGGGCGATAAATCAATTGCGGTATTCGCAGTGAGAACGCTGTTTAAATCATATTATTCTGGTGTATCTTGGGCATTCAAAAAATCTTTAAGGGCAATAAAAAATTCTTTGTAATGGATATCGCCGCAATCACACTGCAACATTTAGCCGTTTTCACTAGATCTAGATAGATGTACCAGTTTAGTTACACCCGCCGGGAATGTAGTACGACACGGTCAATTCATTTTCTCTTTTATGTTCATTCTAGTTTTATAGTTTTAAAGTTGATATGAAAATTTAGTATTTTGTTAAACTAATAACATGTAGAGCCAAGTACAAGTACTTCTAAACGTCGTAAGAAGTGAAAAGGACTTCATTTTGAGAAAAGTCAAGACTGGAAATTTCTTCGTTTTATCGTGATCAGTTCAAGGGTATTAACTCGCATGGTTTACAATTTTTAACTGTGAATTCCGACTGATTCTGTGGATATTGTTATGGCAGTTTGAGGCATAATCCAGTAAGTGATGAGGCGTTCACAAATCTTTCTCTGAATAAATATTTAACGGTCTCCTTCTCCAACTTTCCATCACATGTTATCGTGTATTGTCCGTTAGATATAGGATTGAACGGGCAGGTCAACAACTTGAAACAAAATGGCGTCGTTCGCGTTCGCGAAGAATATGAGCACGCACTTTGAATATGTATAAATATGTGTACGCAATTGATTTTTGCCTATGACCTTCAGGGCTCAGCCAACAGATCTGTAAAGTCCACTCGTCGTACTGATTTTAGTATTTTCCGAAAAAGACCACTTGGGCAAATGAACATAGTGAAAGCCCTGTACACTGAGAGTAAAACACACAAGCATTTTATGTATTGAGTATGATTTCAAAATGTAATGTTTAAGATGAGAAAGATCAGTTTAAAGCAAATTAAGTCCCCTAGCATTAATTACAGAGTAATTTCCCTTCTTTACTATCTGGACCAAAACGTTTCCAAAATTAATAAAACTTCCATGCTTAGCAAAAGAAGTTCCTGTTTGAACAAAAAATGATAATAATGACTGCTCTTGTTGTTGTGTCAGAATATCGGATCAAAGTGCCAAGTTTAGAGAATACAAAAAAATATAAATATAACAGTAAATGCAGTTTGCATATAATTAGGCTTCATTTTTTATTTTTTTGTGCCCATCCCAGAGGTGCCATATTGTTTTAAACAAGATGACTGGAAAGAACTGAATTTGTCCTATTTTTATGCCTAATTTGGTGTCAACTGACAAAGTATTTGCAGAGAAAATGTCAATGTTAAAGTTTACCATGGACACACAGACACAGTCACACAAACACAGAGACATCCGAACACCAGGTTAAAACATAGACTCACTTTGTTTACACAAGTAAGTCAAAAAAGTAAAATTGGAAAAAAAAAAGAGATCGTGCACGAACCGGTCTACAAAGTGCTGAAAGAAACGATCAATTCAATTTTTCTTTTATGTTCATTCCAGTTGATTCAGCGTCCACTTTAGAATATTCATATGCAGTAAACACGTCGATGGTGTTGTATTTATCACTGTAGGTGTGAAGAAGAAAAAACGAGGTCATGTTATCTTCAAACACAACCTACCTTCCAGTGACTCAGTGGGAAGCGGTTGTTAGAATCTCCCGATTTCAGAACGAATCTCAACGAAATAAACCGTTAATGATTCAGAAATACAGCTTAATTTGGGAGACTTATAACCTGTTATTGGTATGACTGAGGTGTTGTTTTTTTTCATACTATGTTTGAGCCAAAGTTGGTATTGGCAGACAAAGTATTTCCAGAAAAAAATGGCAATGTTAAAGTTTACCATGGACACACACACACACAGAGAGAGAGAGAGAGAGAGAGAGAGAGAGAGAGAGAACTGAACACCGACAGACAGGCAGACGGACAGGAGGGCAGTGGAGCAGGCAGACAGAGAGACATGCGGGTAGGTAGGCAGATACAGACGGACAGTCAGACAGGTAGACAGAGAGAGACAGAGACATACAGAAAGGCCGGCAGGCAGGTAGATACAGACAGGGAGAGACTGATACAGACAGACAGACAGGCATGCAGGCACAGAGACAAGCAAAGAGACAGACAGGCAGGCAGATAGACCGAGAGAAACAGGGAGAGACAGACAGTAAGCAGGATATGCAGACAGGCAGGCAGACAGAAAGACTGTGACTGAGAGACAAATAGACATATAATTATTTGGAAAGAGAATGACAGAGAGAGAGACAGAGAGAGAGAGAGAGAGAGAGAGAGAGAGAGAGAGTTACCCTTCCGACAGAAGTGCAGTCCGTTCTGAAACATAATTATGCAAGCACAATTACATCAAGCATGCATACACACATGCGCACACACACACGCATATACAGACACACAGACACAGACACACAAACACACACATACATTGTGTACCACGGAGCAAATCATTATTATTACTATAATCATTG
Organism: Babylonia areolata; assembly: GCF_041734735.1. Classification (NCBI taxonomy): domain Eukaryota; kingdom Metazoa; phylum Mollusca; class Gastropoda; order Neogastropoda; family Buccinidae; genus Babylonia; species Babylonia areolata. Next base: position 5,864,181 of record NC_134910.1, on the reverse strand, counting down.
TAATTATCATAATCATTATGGCTGAACAAGCACGATTACACCAAACATGCATCTTCACGCACAATTGCATCAAGCATGCAGCATACGGGCACACACGCAATCAAGTGCACACACACACACACACACACACACACACACACACACACACACACACACACTTACCACGATTTTCATGGCGCCTGAGCAGAATGAACAAGACCAAGGCAAGCAGGAGGAGAAGTAAACAGCCCAACAGAATGCCGACCAATAAAGGTACTGTAACCAAAAAAGACGGACAATCTTCGTGGCCCACATGTGATTCCTCAACAGTTGATAGCTTATGTGTCATGTCCTTTTTTTCTGCTAATACTATTTCATTTTGTAATGGTCGAATAAAAGACAAAATTTCAACTTTTTTTTTCTCTCACTCGTGCACACACACACACATAATTATATATATATATATATATATATATATATATATATATATATGTGTGTGTGTGTGTGTGTGTGTGTGTGTGTGTGTGTGTGTGTGTGTGTGTGTGTGTGTGTGTTGGGTCCTGTCGAGACCTTGCACTGACTAGGTGTTTGTTTCAGCATCGGCGCTTACTGGCTGCTGCCATCGGAACACGTCATGTCGATGTCTTGTGTGTTTGTTTGCTGTGGATGATAAGGATGAATAAGCAGGACCACGAGTTCCCTTCTGAGCACATAAGGAGGAGGACAGGGTCTTAGAGGAGGACTGTCCTTCGCTCACGGCAGCATGAACCCTGATTCTAGCAACATAACATTTCAGGCGCCGATTCCCATGTTGTGCCACTGATGAGTGCAAACGTCGAGACCCATTTCACAGGGATTGTGCGATTTGAGGTGCTGAATTGGGGAGGCAGTGGTACTGTTTTTTGGCCTGGCTTTCTGCAGGGTGATGTATTCGAATGGGAAGAGGCTTGTGCTGCTGAGTCTGGGGCTGTTGCTGAGTTAGCCACGCCGCTTAGTTATCAGCTTCAGTTTCTTAAGAAGGCGTCACTGCGTTCGGATAAATCCGTATGTACACACTACACCACATCTGCTCGGCAGATGCCTGACCAGCAGCATAACCCAACGCTCTAGTCAGGCCTAAAGTGTATGCAGATATATATTTGTGCATCCCTCGTGAGATGATTTATCAACAAGATTTTGCCAGAGGACGACACTTTTGATGCCATGGATTCTTCATCAGCTGGCCAAAGGCCTGCTGCACACGGGACCTAGGTTCATCACCTCATCTGAATGACTTGACGCTCAGATTGATTTTACAGTCAGACTTGGGAGAAAGGGTGAGACCGGGATTCGAACCCAGACCCTCACAGACACTATATTGACATATAAGCGACATAACCATTCTGAATCCTTCCTTGCTGCCACTTAGGGAGAGTTACAATGGGAAGAACTCAGTGTGACAGCCTCAGTCAAGTGCTGCAGACACAAAACTTAAGCACTGACAGGTCAATGATTCATTATTCCGGACGACATGGGGAGAACAAATTCATCTGGGGCAAGCCAATTCGGTTTGGGTACAAGTTGTGGTCACTGACACCACTTGGCTACCTGTGGCAGACAGAGCCCTACCAAGGTGCCAGAGGGCGGTAAACTCAAGTTCCCGGTTTTGGCATGGGAGGGTCAGTCGTTGCAGATTAAGCTGCAGCAAGAAGGTCGTTTCTTCCATCTGATTTTCGATAATCTATTCACAAACCTCAACCTGATATATTACCTCACCAAGAAAAACACGGTCTGCACAGAAACTATCCGCTCCAAGAGAATCGAGATTGCCTTTGAAATCAGTGAAAGAAATGGAAAAGACCAGAAGAGGGTCTTTTGACCACACCACAGATGTCAACGCAGGCTTGATTGTTGTTTGCTGCCATGACAACAACGTAGTCAACATCATCTCAAACAAGGTTGGAGTTCAAGCCGTTCAAACAGCCAAACGCTGGTTTAGAGGTGAAGGACAGCGAGTGAACATCACACAGTCGTTCTTGGTAAAACACTACAACTAGTCGATGGTTGGTGTGGATCAGATGGACCAAAATGTAGACAAGTACCGTATCTCCATCCGTTCCAAGAAGTGGTGGTGGTCACTGTTTGGCTTCAGTGTTGTCAGTGTCCAGCAGACGTAGCATCTGTACAGGGCAACATCAGCAGCTGAGAACAAGCCCCCAGATCTACTGGACATCTGGCATACCATAGCCACTTTCCACCTTGTGAGAGCGTCACAGGCATCTTCTGGTGGCCGCCAAAGAGTACCCACATTGGCTGTAAGTAAACATGTGCCCTCGGAGTACGCTATGACAGGATTGAGTACATCATTCTGTCCTGGAAAACTCAACGGAGATGTGGCTGCTGTTGAAAGAAAGTGCACCGCAAATGCAAGAAATGCAAAGCTGGAGTGCATGACACGTGCTTTGACTTTTTTCACACGCCCTATACACTTATGCAGTTGCTCACACTCTGAAGGAGCCGGACGATGCTGTATCCATGTGCTTTAAGCCTTTTTCCTAGACATGAGTGACATTTCTTAAATCAGTGGGAACATTTTGGGAATTGAAACTACTGTCACACAGGATAATAACACTATTTTCAAAGTTCACTTTTTTATACTAGTATATTGGAGGAAACGCTGAAACACTTTTCCTTTTCTTTCTTTCTTTCTATCATTTCTAATGTCCAGAACGTGATATATCCCTGTAGATTATTCAAGTCCTGTTTTGAATCTTGCTGTAAACAGGCTGTAAGATTTATTTTTATGAGTTTTGTGCTCGTTTGATGGAACGGGGGAGAATGTGCGTATGGAGGTGGGAGGGGAGGGGAAGGGATATGAACATTTCAACAAGTTAACCTTTTGAACTGTTGTTTGTAACTGATGTAATTTAAGTTCATTTCATATCAATCAAAGACAAACTGCGAATGAAAATGCTTTTGTGTTCTGTGTGATGACATTGAAAAATCCCTTGCCAGTTGATCCCGCTTCCCTCAAAAGGGACAAACATTTTATGCTCAAAATAACATGGCTACTTATGTCAAAATAAATGCTAGATATGTTCAAAGTTAACAAAAACCAATGGTTTGGCATATGTTTTGTGAAAAAAAAATGTGGGCATAAATGACAATACAATTCATCTTGCCTGAGTGTTTCACCCTGGGTTTCAGGTCTACAAACGGCATTGCTGCGCGATACAGTTCCTGATTTACGACAATCTTAGCGAGTTGATAGAGACTTTTGTTGCCTCGAATACCCACAAGATTAGAAATCCAGGCCAAGTCACAACCTTTGCCTTAACAGATGTCCACAATTTGTGAAATCCAACCAGCGATAGCCTGGAAAGCAAAGAGTGGATCAGAGAAGATGAGAACTTTTTGTTTAACTCTTTCCATACGAACGGCGAAAGAGACGACGTTAACAGCGTTTCATCCCAATTACCGTCATCAAAATATTGCAAGCGGAAGGCTCTTATACTGAAGACGTGAATGTTGACAAAGAATACCTCAATTCTGACGACGGAAGCTAAAGGTTGGGTCATTCAGACACCCACTGGACATCCGAGGGGTCTGTGTAGAGGAGAAGAGAGGACTGGCCGT
>NC_134910.1:5608087-5855587 GCF_041734735.1 Babylonia areolata | reverse complement strand
CTCTATCGATACTCCACAATTACAAATGATTTGACAAAGATTGAATCCGCGGATTATGATGATCAAGAGCACCCTCTGCCCTCTTCTTCCTTGTGGATAACTGAAGCACAGTCAACGCCGGCAAAAACAGTGATTCCCGTGCCACCCCACTTCCAAACGTGTGATCTTGACCTTGTTCTTCAAGTCCATTGTAGGGGCCCGCACCCTCCTGTGCCAGGGCAAGGACTGCGTTCGATGGGACACAGACGAGTGTGAGGTCATCAACCAGATTGTGAAAACATACATGGTGAGCAGTAATGTGACATCTCTGACCCAGTCCTCCCCTGAAAGCCCCGGTGACCATCATGAGCTGTGTGACTGGTGTGGTACACTGAGAGTGCCCAGTAATGGCAGTGACCCCAATGAACAGTGAGCACTCCAACAAAAGCATGTCCGGCCATAGTTCTATTTCTCCAGTGCAAGTCACCCTGGAGAAAATTTCTCCAGGTGATGGTTTTATCTCTCCTCTCCCCCCTCCCCCGCAGCCCAACATCAAACAGACCTCAAACCACAGTGGGACATCTTCCACGTAGGATGCAAGTCATCAAGCGACTTTGAAAATGGCACCATCTGAAGCAGTTGCCAGTCGACCCGCCATTGACACACAGCCACCACATGAAAAACAACCTCACCCGCAAGATCAACAGGATCAAAGAATTCCTCCTTCATACTGTGGATTGATGGATGGATCCCACACCCCTTCGAGAAAAGATGGAATGTCCTCATAGTCCAGACACGTACCCTCAGTGTCACCCCAAAGAAGAAAAGGGATCCACGACCATCAACTTAACGCGCCTGTGTGTGTGTGTGACATATTTTGTTCGTCATCATTTTTCCTTTTTTGTCCCGAATCTACTTTATTTCCTTACATACATACATATATACATACCGGCGTGCAAAGCAATGGAGCATGCACCTCTCTCTCTCTATCTCTCTCTCTTTCTCCCTCTCTCTTTCACTTGGTTGTAATTTCCTCAATATTTTCGAATGCTTTCTTAAAATCGATCTCTGGTGTTCACTCTCATGTTTATCTCAGTATCAAATATTAGTTCCAAGTGTTTACATTTTCCATATTTGAACTTGGTGATTGTTAGTCGTGCTATTAGTATGACATGATTAATTTGGTTTCTGAGATTTGTTTTTAGTTTAAAAGAGCTGGGAAGTCCAAAAAGAGCGATGCTTCAACTAATATTGATGTGCTGCTCAAAATGTGTCAAGATATATTGTTGTACCATTTTCCAAAAAGATGACAATTTCTGACAGTGATAAAAGGAGTGTTCAATGAAGTCGACCTCTTGACACTACATGCATTTGTTTGAATTTGCTACCCCCATTTTATGCAACATAATGTTGGTTGGGTAAATATTATGAATGGACTTAAATGAAGCAGCCTTAGTCTTGATTCTTTGTACAGTCAGGAGCTGTGGTAAAGTAATCGTTTATATTTATATCCAGCGTTTGTTTCTAGAACTGACTTGCGCATATGTGATGGTTTTGTTTCTTTTGTTTATGATTTCTCTGATCGTTTTCTTATGCAATGTACTCAAGAACCCTCTGTCTGTGTTGATTTCGTGTCCGACTGTGTGCTGTGTAGGGTCTCTGTTCATTTCAGCTTTCCAGGCATTTGGTTTCGCATTGATCAGGGCATTGCACTCCAACAGAAGGCCAGCGTGAGAAGCAGCCATGTCTTTTATCTATTCGTGCGTCATTGGATTTCCAGTTGTCCACAAATCTCGTAGGTAGTTTATACCGGCGTTTGTCCATCTGGTGAAAAAAAAGTTTTCCCTTTGTATTTAATGTTTTTGTTGCTCCAAATTGGTTCAGTCTGAGTGTTTTCTACTTGTCGTTCTGTATTCAAAGCCGTAGTAGCCTTTAGTTTAGGACTTCTTTCCAAAATACCGAATTCATCTTATCTAAGCCTTGTATTTCGTTTGGGGCGATGTTTGCGTTGAAAGTGCAATGAATGTTCGTGAAGGGTAACATTTGTTTTTTTGTTTTTTAGCTGTACTATCTTCTGCTACAGATTTGGATGCCCATTTTGCAAGGAACATCCTTTGTTGGTGTTCCACGTTTATCACATCCAAGCCACCTTCTTCTAATTTTAGATTAAGCATGCTTCTCTTTATCTTTTCGAAAGCCTTTTTATTGTTGTATTTGCGTTTCCATAAGAATCTGTATACAATACTGTTGATGTAATTTAGAGTTGTTTTAGGTATTGCCAACGCTTGCAAGATATATGAGAGCTGTGACAGAAGCAGAGTTTTTGCCAGTATTATTTTACGATATAGTGTAAGGTTCCTGCATTCTCAGGATGATTTCGATTTTTTCTGACCATTTTTCTTTGATTAGCGATGTCTCTGTAGAGGCCGAGAAGTAGACTCCCCAGATTTTCAGTTTTCCGTTTATCATTGGGATTTCGTCAACCATCCGCTTTTTTTTTTTTTTTTTTTTTTTTAATATTTTTTTTACCAAGCCATTTTCCTTTTGATTCTAACTTATTCACTTTTAGACCAGAGACTTCTTCAAACAGTTCGACAATTTGGATTGCTAGTTTAATGTCTCTTTCGTTTTTCATTGTTAGTGTTGTATCATCTGCGAATTGCTTGACTTTTGTTGTTGCTTTGATGGAACCATTTCTAACTAAGATTCTTTTTATATCCTGGTTATTCCGGATTTTAATTGCAAAGATCTCAACGGCAATTATGAAAAGCATCGGGCTCAGTGGACAACCTTGTCTTATTCCTCGTTCTGCAGAAAACCATTCTGATAGCCAGCCTCCATTATGGATGCAACTTTCTGACTGACTCATCACGGTTGTGATGAGATGTATAAATTTCGTGCCGAAATTAAAGATGCTAAGTGCCTCCGTGATACATGTTTTGGATAAAGTATCTAAGGCCTTAGAAAAATCTAGTGTGACTGGTGCACCAGCCTGGTTTGTTTTATCTATATATGAAGTAAGATCACCAAAAAGCCTTAGATGAGAAGTTATGTTTCTGCCTTTCATAAAACCTACCTGATCGTCATTTATTATCTGCTTTATTATATCTGCTTTATTACCTTTTGCAGACGTCTGGCAATTATCAAGTTTAAGTGACAATATTACATTTGTTGTTCCCCGGTTTCTTTCCAATATTTTTTCTCTCCTTCTTCAGTCCATTTTATTCCTGACCTAACTTGGGTTCCCCTTGCTCGATACATTTCCTGCATTTCAATCTTTTTTCTTTTTTTTTCTTTTGCTGAATTCACTGTTGTATTATTTTATTTTGTGGATCCCCACTTAGTGTGTTTTCTGGTCCTGTTAGTTGCTTTAACTTTTCATTTGGGTCTGTTTTTTCCTTGCGTTTGCTGCTAGCATATTGTATCCAGAAAGACTTTATTCTAACTTTCTGCATTTCCCATGCGATTTCTGGATCGCTATTATAATATTCATTAAAATGTTCATCAATTGTATTATTTATCTGATCTGTGAAGTCTTTATCATTCAAAAGTGTTGAGTTGAATTTCCAGTACCCCATTCCTCTTTGGAAGTTATTTAGCTTCACGGTGACTGTAACAAGTCTATGGTCTGATTGTGGGAACGTTTCAATAATCGCCTCTTTGATTTTCGTTTTAGCAATGGCACTACAAAAATATAATCTATTCTTCTAGCAGTGTAAGGGTTGGGTCATGACCACGTGTAAGCCACTGTGTCTGGATGTTGGGATCGCCATGCATCATGCAGGTCTAAACTGGCTACCATTTCCGTGAGCGACTGAATTTCTCTTTCAGCATGTTGTAATCCTGTTATATTATCAGTTTCGTTCATAGCAATGTTGAAATCACCGTTTACCCATGTGACCAAACGCTTTATGCTTGCTCCAGAACTTGCCTCACACACAAGCTGTATTAGCTTGCCTCACGCACAAGCTGTATTAGCAGACGACAGTTTTCGCAACTAACCCACGCCCAGAATGTGTAACGTCACTCCGCTTACATCATTTTGTCCTCTTCGCCAGACAACCTACTCACTGCTCGACCAGTGTCGCGTCACAGTACGCTGTTGGCTGAGCTGGAATCTGTGTTTCTGCACTACCGTATTTAATTAATTTCTCTTTTGCCGGATCAGTAAACTGCAAGTATTATATACTGGCAGAATCGTCGCGATTCCATCTTTAAGTCTATTCCATTTGTGTGTGCCTACGTTAAACTGATTTAACGCAGTTTGTAATTTTCAGTGACGAGCTCGTTAAAACTGATCCTGTTCAGGTGACTTAAATTAAGATTATAAATTCATCTTGAATAATCAACACTTCATTTTATACTCATTATAAAGTAGGTGTTGAGCTCTTTCTTTTGCAACTGATCCGATGTAAATCGGTTCAGGAATCATTTAGAAATCTGTCACTGAACACTTGTCAAAAACAGTTGTTATCAGATTTGGCTAGATTAGTGACGATCTGCTCGCAGCACACGTGACTGTCTTTGCAGTCCGCTTAACCTACATAAAATGGCACAGTGAGCGATGAGTGGTCATTTCATACCTGGTCAGTCATCTGACCAGAGCTGCTCTCTCTCTCTCTTGCCGCGTCGCGGGCAGTATGAGTGTGTATCGTGTGTGTTCTCACAACAGCTAACATCTCACTACGTATCGCCGCACTGTCTTCTCTTTTTATGTTCTCTTTTTACCTCTTCTTTGTCTTCTCTTCTTATGTTCTTATAACTATTGTAAATAAAACAATAGAAAAACCCATTTGTGAGTGGCCTCTATATGTTCCTGGCCTGTGCGCAGAAATTCCTGTTTATCCATTAATACATTCAATCATCATTTAGTTAATTAAGTCTTTTGTACCGTCCGTACCCTTGAATAACCACTCGGTACACGACTACAAAAGTGGCGTCGCAGACATGATATTTATCCTTGAAATTATCTTTACAACAGGATATTGATCCTTGATTAATCAACGACAATGTTCAATGTTCAGTTATTGCTTTGTTCAGTTATTGCTTTCACATGTTAGTCACAGCTCGGCTATGACTGATGTAGAATATCGCCATGTTGTCATATGCTCGTAGCAGTATTCCATTTGATTCTTCTTAACGTCACAGTCAATGACGTCTCGGGACACAAGATAGTTTGTTCCAGAATGTTCTAGTGGATAACGCATTCTTTCTCATCTGCTGTCACTGATGAAGGTTAGGTTACTTATCCCCTCTTCAGAGGAGGGGATTTAAATGTTGAGTACAAGCTTAGCTATGTTCATATTTGGCTTTGATGCAATGGATACCTTGCGTAAGTTCATTCACCACTTAATGGTTAAGCCATGATGGTTCTTCACTTACTATCTGGTCTATGAGTTTGCCAGTATAATATCAAAGCCACTGATTCTATTATCTTGTTTATTATTCATGTATTATTTTACATGCTGATATCAGTTGTACTGCTACAGTGTGCTCAGTACTCTAAGATGTGTGTAGTATTCTGTTGTAGTGATATCAGCTACTGGTTAAAACCACCTGATATGTATCTGTCTGTTAACTGTAATTTAGTTATCATGCTCTCTCCTATACGGCTTACTCCAGTATAGTGCAACATGATAAACTGATTCATTTGAGTCACTTTGACACAGTATAAGCTTTACCTTATCTATACTGTCAGTGTACTTTCACTAAATCAGCATAGCTTCAATCACTTTAACTGCACTATTTAAATGTATTAGAAATGTCATTTGATGTCAGTGTTTGGTCTTCACACATATGCATTTCCAAGTTGTAGTCTTTCCATGTAATATGTATACATGTGCTTTGTTATTCACGTGTGCCAACATGTGCTAATCACATTTGTTTGTGTCATTCCTTGTACTGTCTTCTCTTCTATTCTCTTCTTAGTCTTCTCTTTTATGTATTCTCTTCTAGTCTTCTGTTTATATCTCCTTTTCTTATGTTATCATAACTATTGTAAATAAAACAATAGAAAATCCCATTTGTGACTGGCCTCTATGTTCCTGGCCTGTGCGCAGGTTCTTGTCTATCCTTTAATACAGTCAATCATCGTTTAGTTTGTTCTTTTGTACCGTCCATACCCTATTAGAACCACTCGGACACGGTTACACCCAAATATGATCTGATTCAATATCCTGTAGCACTGCTGTGAGCTGTGTAATAAAGGTTACTTTATCCGCCGTGGTATTTGGTGCCTATCAGTTGATAACTGTGTGTAGTTTATCTTTCATATAAACCTGCAAACTTAATGTGATAATTTCCTCACTTTCACAACCTGAACAGGAAAGCCATACCTTGCTCTGTACAGCAACCTCATTCACCCAAGTGAAAGTGGCACCGCTAAACTAGCACTAAATTTTAAGCAACTGTTTTTTCCCAGTTCGGTTCAGAGAGTCTAACCCCACACGGAATACAAAAATTACCTCAGTGTTCAGCAGTCATACTCATACAAACCACTCAGATCACAACCCAGATTACAGACAGCAAAGCAAGGCCCCACCCACTGATTTTCCTTTCCCAGAATCCATGTCTCATTACTCTTCCCTCTCACACAGAGAAAACCTCTGGTCACAACGAACATCAAGCGCCTCTGATCGCACCTTCAATTGTCATCCTCCCCCTCAATCTCAACTGCACATACCATATCATGGCATGAACATTGCTCCACCCCACCCCACCCCCACCCCACCCCCTCCTCTCCACTCATCAGCTAAACCCTCCCCAAAAATGAAATACATCAGCTTACCCGAGTTCCAGAACGGCTCAATACCAGCTCAGTGTTGACAGCAAAAAACTGAATCGAAGGAATCTGGGATTCTGTCCCGTCGGTTAGTGTCAAACAGAACCTCTGTTCTGCTGACTGGGGATTCATTCGTCAGAGACACTGACCTCTGCAGAATAACCCCCAACAAGAATCAACAAGAATCTATGTCAGAAGTCTGTGTGTCAGGTATGACTATCTGCCGTGGTTGACTGGCTGCTCCAACAACGTGGTTCCCCCTGCCTTAAAGTGTTCGTTATACATGCCGGTGTCAATGACAGTAGCATCAAAGGGACAGCCTCTAAAGAGACACGATATGTCCTCATTCATCTGGCCAGTTTAACTCACTCAGTACGGCCAGTCCTCTCTTCTCCTCTACACAGACCCCTCGGATGTTCAGTGGGTGTCTGAATGACCCAACCTTTAGCTTCTGTCGTCAGAACTGTGGTATTCTTTGTCAACATTCACCTCTTCAGTATAAGAGCCTTCTGCTTGCAATATTTTGATGATGGTAATTGGGATGAAACGCTGTTAACGTCGTCTCTTTCGCCGTTCGTATGGAGAGAGCTAATCTTCCCTCTTGCCAGAGTAATCCTCAGTTCTGAATACATGGTTTGTTGATTTTTTTTTCTCTTTTTTTGGTCATCCTACCCACAATCTCAACTGCACATACCATATCATGGCATGAACATTGCCCCCCACCCCCCAACCCCCTTGTTCAACCAAGAATGCCCCAAGACCCTATCTTTAAACCTGACATCCTGACAATCATTTTCACAGATACCTGCTACTAACCCTTTTGAACAGTTCTTGCTTAACATTCCACAGGGATCTGTTTTAGGCGCTGTGCTCTTCACACTATACACTGCTCCTCTTGCTGAAATTATCAACCACCACAATGTCAGTCATCATTTTTATGTTTAAGACACTCAACTTCAGAAAAGTGATACCCCTGAAAGTTTGTCCTCACTCTTGCAAGCAACATCCGACTGCTTCCTAGACATTCGAATTAGATGACTGAAAATAAATTGCAATTGAACGCAGACAAGACTGAAGCAATCATCATTGGAACTAAACAAAAACTCTTCCATCACAACTGACACAAACTTGGCAGTACATCAATCCCTCTTTCCAGCTCAGTCAAAAACATTGGCATTGTCCTTGACAACACACTGACCATGCACACATTTATCATGTCAATCCTGCTACTGTCAATTGCGGCGCATCAGTTCCATTCGGAAATATATGTCAACCGACGCAACATCTAGACTTGTCGTTTCTCTCATTGTCTCTCACCTTGACTACTGTAACTCTCTATTGTCTGGTTTGCCTGCTTCATCCATTTAGTCCCTCCAGCGCATACACAACTCTGCTGCCCGACTTGTCCTCAGAAAGAAAAGATCTCAGCACATCACTCATCTTTTGCAACATCTCCACTGGATCCCTGTCTCACACATAATAAAGTACAAGATCAGCACTCTATGTTATAATGATCTACCCCTTCCTATCTCTGTGGCTGCCCATCTCGCTCTCTACCATCAGCTTCAGACCCACTCTGTTTACGCATACCAAGATTCAAACACTCCACTGTCGGTCGCCGTTCTTTCTCTGTCTATGGACGTTGCTTTTGGAATGAACTCGCTCTTTCGCTTTGTCAGATCCCCGCACTCATCTCTTTCAAGTCTAGCCTTAAAACCCACCTTTTTCCAAGATAGCCTTCTTCCCCTGCCTCTTCCTTGTCTTCAGTTTCTCATGTTTAGAGTTATGCATGCATCTGAATGGCTGGTTTGAAAGCGCTTTGATATGTCTCTGCACAAGATTCAGCGCTATATAAATACCATTATTATTATCATTAACAATGTTAACACACACGTGTGGATAGAGAAAAGCACGGCAGTGAGTGGGCGAGATAGATGATTTGCCATTACAATAGTGGAGAGACCTCTTAACGTACCAAGAAGTTTCAGAAAGAATTGGTCCTCACCCAAACCTGTTATTTGAGTACAACGCAATCATAAATGCACTACCACGCGCGTGGAAACTTCAGCTAGCACATGATAATCTAAAGGAAGACATTCCGTATAATATAGCAACTGAAGAAGGAAACGTAACCACCCTGTCTAATAAACAAATAAGGGAAATATTTGCCCTTCAAAAAAACCATGAAATTTGCGCGGTGCAATTCTGGAGACGAAAATTAGATATCAATACTCAAGATTATTTCAGCTTAGCCTATGAATGCACGCAGGAAACTCGACTGAGGTTATTACATTTCAAATTCATACACAACATCTACCCAACAAACATCATGCTACAAAAAATGGGTGTTACAGATACTAACAAATGCCATTGGTGCCAAGAAACCGATTACATTGAACATGCATTCTATGCATGTCCCAAGCTCACCACTTTCTGGACCAACGTAAAACAATTTATACTTACTAAGTATAACACTTGGATCCCAATGAACGAGAAGATAGCACTATTTGGTGCAACTAAAACTGATATATTATCAAATTCAAAAAGAAAACAAGTAAACATTATCTTATTGGTTGCAAGGCTTGCTATCTCCAAATTTAAATACGGCAAATGTAAGAATCTTGAACTTATATTCGAAACAGAGCTGCACCTTAGAAATCTGGAAGGAATATAAAAAAAATTATTAAAAACAAAAACAACACACACACACACACACACACACACACACACACACACACACACAACAAAAACTAAAGCAAATCAAAACAAACAAAAAACAAAAACAAACAAAAAAACAAACAAAAAAAACCGAGTGACCAGGTGGTCACATCAAACATACACGTATTGTTCTTGCATAGTTATAGTGCCTCCAGAGAGAGAGAGAGAGAGAGAGAGAGCCTAGTTTTCTCTTTCAGACACTGTAATTGTGTGCGGGGTCATTGTGTGTGTGTTTATGTTTTTTCTTCTTTCATGTTGCATGATATTGAAGACGATGGATAATGCCATTGGGAAGATCTGTTATAAGGAAATGGAAAAAAAAGGAAATGAAAATAAAGAAGAGAGAGGAAAAAAAAGATAACAGAAAGAAAGGAGAAAAATGATGACGGAAGAAAAAGAAGGAAAAAAAAAACGAAAAAAAAACGAAAATCTTCCATGGATGCTGAGACAGCCCTGCACATTTGCAGAACTTGAACACATCCCCTGATTTCTCCTAAAAAAAAAAAAAAAAAAAAAAAAAAAAAAAAAAAGATTCAGCGCTATATAAATACTATTATTATTATCATTAACAATGTTAACACACACGTGTGGACAGAGAAAAGCACGGCAGTGAGTGGGCGAGATAGATGATTTGCCATTACAATAGTGGAGAGAGACAGAGACAGAGTGAAGGGTTGGGATGTGGGGTCAGACATAGAGAGTCAGAGACAGTCTTTATGACCCACTTACTGCACTGATCCAGAAAGTCGCAGAAAGTACCACTCCTGCAGAAGATTCTGTTGGGGCCACTGCAGTTTCCTTTCAGGTCCAGTTCTGAAATATCGGCATATTGCAGGACAGGTCAGGACAGGACACAATGAAACAAACGAATACAATATACAATGAGACATGAGGGGAGCAAACATTCAGATCAGTCTGAGTTTATTCCTGCACAGGCATCGAACAACACGACCTCTTCTGGCTAAATCAGTCACTCGGTCCAGTGTGAAAGATTATGAACTGGCCTAGCAACACTCTCTTAAAGCGTCCCCCAAAATCAAGAAAGAATTCAAAATGAAGCTTTCAGACTTATCCTAGGAACAACAAAAGACACTTTGACACTGAAGCCGCACTGCAGAAAGTGGGGGAAAACGAGGTCCTTGCTAAGTCATCAGCTGGCATCAGCTGGTGAGTAACCTTGATGGACGGCCCACACATTTCCAGACGGACACAAGGTTTGCTTTTATCTCTGTGCCAAAGACACCTCTGCGACCAGTTTTGAAAGTTAGCATGTTCACCATGGCATTGTACCACAAGGAACAGACACATAACTGAAGATAAGATGCAGTAAATGCCTACAAGACTGAACTGTGGCGGCGAATTGTAATAGGGAGGTGGTGTGTAGGGGCTCCTTGCAAGAGGGGCATAAAAGGATTGACTGCCCTTCTGCTGTGTCTCCTGCTGCCGAGAAGGGCGAGGCAAGCGGGTCAACCTGTTGAAATCAAGCACGAGGACCAAATCAAGCCAGACAATCCACAGACACTATTAAACCAGATCAATAAATTTTACACAAAACTATATAACGACATTTCCTCAGAAAAAAGCAAGAAATATGAAAGAAGAAAAATGACTGCTCAGACAAAAAAAATAACTGGACGACCTGACACAAGCTTTCTCTAATTTATTCAAGGACCCTGCGACTTACACCGCCATTTTAAATAACGGTCCAGGACAAAGTAAAAATGGCATTCCTTCTTTGTATTACAGAAACCCTTCAGGAAAGAAAATTACCCTTTTCAATGAAAAAGAACGCTTCAGTTTCAGTTTCTCAAGGGTCGTCACTGCGTTCGTCATATGCTACACCACATCTGCTAAGCAGATACATGACAGCATCATTTCCCAAACACGCTAGACAGGCCTTGAGGGCATGCACACACACACACACACACACACACACACACACACACACAGACACACACACATACACACACACACACACACACACTACCCACACACACATGCACGCGCGCGCGCGCCTTATCCCTGTGTGTGTGTGTGTGTATGTGTGTGTGTGTGTGTGTGTGTGTCTATCGGAATTGATTTCTTCTACATAATTTTGCCAGAGAACAACACTGGGTTCTTCAAGAGAGCGATGCACACTGGACCTCGGATCATCATCTCATTCGAGTGACTGGATGCTCAGTTTGATTTCCAGTCAAACTCTGGAGGAAGCGCGAGAACGGGAATTGAAGCCATACCCATACACACAGAGTATTGGCTGATAAACGTATTAAGGATTCTGCCACCTTCTTTTCATTACGTCAACTCTTGGATTGTGTTCCGAGCCCGAACGCAGGAAAAAAGGAATTGTGAATTCAATTCATAACAGCAAGAACCTGGACATCAATAATCTCACAAATTATAGACCAATTACTCTTACAGACAAAAAATTAGTTATACAAGTGCTGACCATGTGGCTTCAAAATATCATCAAAACAGTTGTAAATGAAGGCAAAGTCTCATGAAATGAAGATTTAAAGCAGTCCTGAGATTTTTCAATGATCACACCAAGTATTTGTACACAACCAGTCAAAGGTGCACTCACTGCCCTAGATTTCTCAAAGGCTTTTGACACACTATCAAAGAGTTGTATCATCTAACCATTTGATATTTTCAACTTTGGCCCAAGGTTTAAAAATTTGCTTGAAATATTACTATAACACACAAAGTTGTGTTCAAAGTGGCGCATGGTTATCTGATTGGTTTGGGACACAAAGATGAATAAAACAGGGACGCCCCTCTTCTTTTTGTACTTGCAACAGTAGTACTGGCGATTTGAATTGGAAGTAATACAGGTATTCAAAAAATTGACCTGAACCTACATGATGCAATAGATGCAGCAACTGTAAAATTAAACAGCTGATGATGCAACACTAACTGTTAAAAGTGAACAACCTATCCCTAGAGTTACAGATATTGTAACTTAGTTTCATGAACATTCAGGCCTATAATCAAAACAGAGGGCATGTGGTTAGGGTCAAGAAAACAAGAAACATGTGACGTAAATGACATTTCCATGAAATCTGGCAGACTGAAACTTCTGGGATATATTTCTCAGCAGAAATGAGAATCTCGGAAATTGAAGGAAACTGGAAATCCAGAACTGAAACAAAAACCAAGTTAACAAGAGGCAAAGCCTTCAAGACTCAATTATGTTTTGCACTTTATTCAGTAAAGGAATCATGAGGAGAGGAAAAAAAAGAGATAAAAAATCGTTAAAATGTGTTCTGCATTAAATATGATATGCATATTAAATCAGCTTGGGTGAAAAAAGAAAAAGGCATGCAAGCGGGATCGAACATGCATGCTCAGTTCCGAAGTAAGCAGAATAATACCAACTGCTGCAGCACATCTGACGTCATTAGACTAAATCTATTATTTAAAGCAATGTTGTTGTTTTCTTCTTCGTGCGATAAATAGGTGTGACTGTATTGGACGTGATAACACCGTTTAAATCATGATTTTCGTGTGTTTGATTGCATCTCGAATATTCTTTTATTTCGGTGGTAAAGGAAACGTTGCCATCCCTTCAAGTACATCGCAACTCATGGTAGATCTCTAGATCTGCACGAACCAGTCTACAAGGGGCTGAACGAAGGGATCGATTCAGCTTTTCTTTTATGTTTATTCCAGTTAATCCAGTGTCCACTTTAGAATATTTATATGCAGGAAACACGTCGATGATGTAGTTAGTACCACTGTATGTGTTCTGTCTTGAATTCGTATTTCTTTCCTTTTAATTGTGAGCAAAAAATCGAGGTCATGTCGACTTCTTAACAAACACAACCTACCTTCTAGCAACTCAGAGGGAAGCGGTTTTTAGAATTTTCGGATTTCGGAACGAATCTCAACAAAATAGACTGTTGTTGGTATGACTGTGAAGATTTTTTCCATACTCTGTTTAAGCCAAATTTGTTACTGGCAGACAAAATATTTCAAAGTTTACCCCCACACCCCCCACCCACATACACACACAGCACACACACAAACACACAACCAAACACTGGGTTATAACATAGACTCTACAAATGAGTCAATGAAAGGATGAAAAGGTAGAACCACGTCACGATATGGTAAACTCTTCTCTTTTCTAAAAATAATTATTTGTTGTTGTTGTTGTTGTTTTACTGTCACAGTTCTCTTACGTCCTGCAGGCAGCGTCTGTTCCTGATGAAGTCTGTGACACCAATACAACAAACGATATAATAAAAAGTATTGAAAAACATCAAAGAGGCATCCTCGGCCTTAGCAAAGAAAATGGTTGCTGTAGCATGATCGACATTGAACACCACCAGCAAATGTTACTGGACAAATGGACAGCCAGATCACTCGAATGGAAAAAAGCACACTTGAGCTTTCTGACAAGAAATAATATGTCTTCCTTTCAGGCCTTTCAGGTCAGTCACTGCGTTTCCAATTCTAATGTCTACCTCGGGTGAGTTTTTTGTTTGTTTTTTAAATGTTTCTTTTTTCTTTTCTTTTTTTTTTCTTTTTTAAGTGCAATCCACATTCGGAGAGAGGTAATCAAAAAGCAGCTATTGAAAATATCCAACTGAAAGCATAAATAACGGAAACACTGTAGAACAACAAGAACATCATGATAATATCACTTACAATAATAATAATGATAACTGATATGACTTCTTTGAAGCAAAAACCATATAATTGGCTCTAAGCACCACACATGGAACAATACATATACAACAGTGCATAACATACATGTGTATCTATAGGCCAAGGCGATATTAAAAAATGCAGATATGAATACACACACACACACACACACACACACACACACACACACACACACACACACGACAAAATAATGCCCTACACATGCACACAATCGCACATACACGCTTGCGCGTGCACACACATACGCTCACACACGCACAAACATCCCCCCTACAGATACACACTACATGATTTCAGTAGAGAGTTAACTAGAGTGGGTAGGGGGAGGAAGAATGCAGACACTTAGCTATGCTTCATCACACCCAAAGGCCTGTTTGAGCAGGTAGGTTTTCAAGTTTGTTTTGAAAGAAGATAGCGTTGGTAAGTGACGGGGATCCACAGGAAGAGAATCTAAGACGGAAGTTCCTTGATACTGATACGCCCTTTGGTCAAATGTCTTTGAAGATGTTTTAGGGACTTGAAGGAGCTTTTCAGATGAAGAACTGAGAGAAAAGAAGTGGTGTTAAATGTAAAAGACAGACGATGAGTAAGATGGGAGAGATAAGTGACGGTAAGCTAATAAAATTATGGCAATTTTGTAATAGATTCTGATCAGTATCAGTATCAGTAGCTCAAGGAGGCGTCACAGCGTTCGGACAAAACCATATACGCTACACCACATCTGCCAAGCCAAGCAGATGCCTGACCAGCAGCGTAACCCAACGCGCTTAGTCAGGCCTTGAGAAATAGATTCTGAAAAACCTATGAAGTTGAGTATGGGTGGGGAAACGTGATTTTTATTTACTTTCTGAAAAAAGATTCTTGCAGCATTGTTCAAGATTATCTGAAGGCGTGACAACGAATCAGAAGGCAGTCCAGCAAGTAGTGAACTGCAGTAGTCAATGTGACTTTGGATCAAGGAAGAAACAAGTTGAGTGGTTGCTTCGATAGTTAGGTACTGTCGAATGGTACGGATTTCCCTCAGTTGGAAATTTGCAGATTTACATAAATTACTGACATGGTCTGAATGAAAAAACACACCCAGGTTTCTGAATTTTGAAATCAGCTTTGCAGACAGTCAAGGTATGGTCTGAATTGTGACAAAGTGCAGACTTAGAACATATTATGTCTTCTGTCTTGTCGTCATTTAGTTTAAGCCTGTTTGTCAGGATACTCTTTCACAGCATCAATGTTTTTGCGGAGAATAGCAAAAGAATTGGGGAAGAAGCATTAGTGAGTTGGGTGTCATCTGCAAACTTGTAAAAGACACATTGATGTCTGATGATGTTGAACGCAGCTGTCTGGTCCGCGATGAAGTTGTATAACATCAACGCCAACTTGATCAAGGTCAAGGAGAGCCTCTATAACCAAGACACCAGTGCAGTGTGCTACAACAGCAGTATAGGAGAATGGTTCAGGACAACAGTTGGAGTCAGACAAGGCTGCCTGCTCTCGCTGACTCTCTTAACACTTTTCACCCCTACATCAAAACACATGCCTAGAAATATGTACCTTATCTTAGAATTAGAGCTCATCAATACAAACTGCGATAAACTGTACATTAGGATACCAGAACACTGAGCCATAGTTTGTTAGCACTGCTGAGCCCAAACCATAGTTTTTTGCGTTTTTCGTGTTTTTTTTTGTTTTGTTTGTTTTTGTTTTTACTGCATAGAAAATGACACCTCAAAAATTTGCCAAGAGTGAATCTGCATACTGTGCGTACAAGAGAGTGTGTCCTAAACGTTGTGTAGTATACTTCTGAATCGCCTCAGGCAACGAATGGTTTGAATGACAAACAGTACACTTACTGCACATAAAGTCGAAGTCGCAGACCGTTCCTGGTGCACATAAATCATCGTTGAATCCGTCACACATTTGGCCCAGAATTATTCCTGCAACAATCGTTTATATATATATATATATATATATATGTGTGTGTGTGTGTGTGTGTGTGTGTGTGTGTGTGTGACCAAGCGCGCTATGCTTGCTCCAACACTATTCACGCACAAGCCAGAGCAGACGACGTTTTCTCTCCTAACCCTTGCACAGAATATGTGACGTCACTCTGCTTACATCATTTTGTCCTGGCCAGACCACCTGCTGACTGCTCGACCAGTGTCAAGTCGTGATACGTCATTGGCTGAGAGCAAACTTGTGTTTCTGTTCCACAGTAATTAATTAATAACTCTTTTGTCAGATCAGTAAACTACTAGTATTATATACTGGCAGAATCGTCTTAATTCCATCTTTAAATCTTTTCCATTTATGTTCGCCTACGTGAAACTGATTTAACGCAGTTTGTAATTTTCAGCGACGAGCTCGTTAAAACTGACCCTGTTCAGGTGACTTAAATTAAGATTATAAATTCATCTTAAATAATCGACATTTCATTTTACACTCATTATAAAGTAGGCGTTGAGCTCTTTCTTTTGCAACTTATCCGATGCAAATCGGTTCAGGAATCATTTAGAAATCTGTAACTGAACACCTTGTAACAAGCACAGTTCTCATCAGATTTCTTCAGATTAGTGACGATTTGGTTTGCAGCCCACGTGATTGTCTTTGTAGTTCGCCTAATTTGTATAAATTGGCCGAGCGGGTGATGAGTGGTGACTTCCACACCCGAGCCAGCCGCGGCCAGCACCTGCTCTCTTTGTCTCTTGCTGTGTCGCGGGCAGTGTGTCGGGTGTGTTCTCACAACAGTGACACTTCGCTACGTATCGCTGTAAGTACTAGTGTGTAGAATGTGTTGATTTGTAAATTGTATTATTCGACACAGTACTTGTGTTTATATGAGTATGTTCAGTTATTGCTTTGTTCAGTTAATTCTTTGTTCAGTTATTGCTTTGTTCAGTTATTGCTTTGACATGTTAGTCACAGCTCGGCTATGATTAATCTAGAAAATTGCCATGTCGTCATATGCTTGTAGCGGTGTTCCATTTGATTCTTAACGTCACAGTCAGTGACGTCTCTGGACGCTAGTAGTTTGTTCCAGAATGTTCTAGTGAGTGCGTAAAGTTCATTCACCACTTAATGGTTAAACCATGATGGTGCTTCACTTACTATCTGGTCTATCAGTTTGCCAGTATAATATCAAAGCCACTGATTCTATTATCTTGTTTATTATTCATGTATTATTTTACATGCTGATATCAATTGTACTGCTACAGTGTGCTCAGTACTCTAAGAGGTGTGTAGTATTCTGCTGTTGTGATTACAAGATAGTGTTGGATTAATTGTTTCAATCACTTTAACTGAGCTATTTAATCGGGTGTGGAAGTCAGTGTTGTTCCCACAACAGCAACATCTCGCTACGTATGGCTGCACTGTCTTCTCTTAGACTAGTTCTCTTCTAGTCTTCTTCTCTTTTTGTCTTCTTCTTCTTAGTTCTTCTCCTAGTTGTCTTCTTCTCATTATTTCTTCTTTTAGAATATTGTAAATAAAACAAAAGAAAACCCATTTGTGACTGGCCTCTATATGTTCCTGGCCTGTGCGTGGGATCTTGTCTATCCTTTCATTCAATAAATTAATTAGTTTAGTTCTTTTCTACCGTCTGTACCCTTCAGTAACCACTCAGTGCACGGCTACATATATATCTATATATATATATATATATATATATATATATATATATATATATATATACAGAGAGAGAGAGAGAGAGAGAGAGAGAGAGACGTCCAGTCTGAAGAGCATGGTAGCCTCTTTCACCTCTTTGGTGAAAATAAGCTGTGTGAGGACTCTAGTCCATTCGTTATGGGAAAATGCTCTGAAAGGTATTTCCTGTATTTTTTGGCCACGATAATTTCCATGTGGATGAATGACCATTATGAGGAAATTTAGACCATAAACCTTCCCTGCTTCTTGACAAATGCATTGGTGAGGTCTACTAATGTCACCTTCAGTTCTTGTTTTGTTCCTGCATTTCTCTTGGAGGTGCCTGAGAACAAACACATATGTCTATGGTGCTGTGGTTGGCTCTGAAGCCACACTGGCCCTCTGGGATGTGTTCTGCAATGGTAGACATCAGTATGTTCAGGAGTACTCTTGCAAGAATTTTCCCCACACTGGTGGATTTATTCCCCAGTAGTTGTGGACTTTTCATCTCTGTTCCCCGTTGGTATTCTGGGTGGTGATAACTGCGTGACAGAGGTCCTTTGGTAGTGTGCCATCTTCCCAGCAGTGGGTAAAGAACTTGTGAGTTTGGTGGTTTGGGCTGGGTCCTCGTGCTTCCGATTCTCTGATGGAATTTCATCTATGCCTGCTGTTTTGCCTCTTTTCAGATGTTCTATGGCCTAGACAGTCTCTTCTAATGTTAGTCTCATCAACTTCAGTGAGATGGGCCTGGTAGTCTGCTCTGGGCAAACGACTCCAACAGAAGGCGACTATTTTCTGCCATGAAGTCAACAACTGAGAGGCATCTCTTCCTAAGTCTGGTTTCCCCGACTGGTAGAGGGTGTAGCCAGCGTTGTGTTCTTGAAAGCTGCCTTCTCCTGATAGCTAGTTGTTTTTGTTTTTTCCATTTTCTATGGGGAAGGGCTCTGAGAAGATTTCAGTGTATCAGAATTGGCCACGCTGATTTCATGTAGTTTAATGACTATGCTTTAGGACTTTGGAGAACATTCAAGTCGTTCACATGTGTAACCACAATTAACGACAGGCCTAAAAAAAAATATCTAACAAACAGAAACAAAAAACCCTCAGCCTTTTTCACATTACAGCCACAATCGATAACAGACCAAAATAAAAAAGCATATATATATATATATATATATATATATAGGTCAGATAGATATATCTGCTACTGGTAACCTGGATCCCAGTACTACCTGTCACAGAGTAGAATTGCTGGCGACTAAACCAGCACCCCCACCAGTCCTCGCAGGAGGATGGTGAGGAGGGTGGCTAGACACCCTGGTGGAATTAAATGACCCATTAAAGAGCGCCAGCTCTGGAGAGCTACCTGCGGCCACCTAGCTAAGGGAGTAAACCCTGACAGAAAATCCAGATGGCAAACTTTGTCACTTTCCGGCAGCTCCTGCAGCCGCGTTGGCACCAAAACGTAACAGCCTTGCTGTTCCTTTGGATCTGTCAGCGAGTCGGAGAGGGGGGACAAGCTGCATGGGCAACAGCCTGTCTTCCATATTACATTGCCAAGGCTTATATCCGTCCATCCATCCACAAACACCTTGCACCTGGAGAGAGCACTCCAGCTTCGCTTCTAGCACTAGCGTCGGAACAACACGTTAAGCAACAGTTACCGGTTATAAGTTAGCGCTCAACTGGCATAGAGCCGACGCCAGGGGTTGCTCCTGATGGTGGGAGGGACCCTCGTGTCCCACTGGACATCTACCGCCCGCCCAAGCTGGGCAGCCCCCAGCCAGTGAGGTGCTGTCCCGCCACGACCTGCCTTCTTCTATGGGTGTATGAAGATTAGGAGAATATCAGACAAGCAGGTCGTTAATTTCCGCACCAGGCAAAAATAAAACTTCAAGAAACGGATAAACAATGAAACTGGCCTGTTGGAATGTCTGGAAAATGATGCCTGGGCTCTCCCAAGATCTGCAAGACATCAGCGACGCCAGAAAGACGGCCGTCATAAACAGCCAGCTGAAGAGACTAAATGTGGACATTGCCACTCTGCAGGAAACACGGCTGGCTGACTCAGGAACACTAAAGGAGAGGGACTACACCTTCTTCTGGCAAGGAAAGAGCTCTGATGCCCCAAGGGAGTACGGAGTAGACTTTGCAGTCAGGAACAGCCTGCTGAACATGATCGAACGAGGCAGCGGTGGTTCAGAACGACTCCTGATTCTCCGCCTCAGCACCTCCGAAGGCTGTGTCACTCTCGTCAGTGCATATGCTCCAACACTGTCCGCCTCTCCAGACGCCAAGGATGAGTTCTACGAAAATCTCGCATCAACCATAAGGAACATCCCCAGGACAGAACAACTTGTTCTCCTGGGCGACTTCAGTGCCAGAGTGGGTGCAGACAACGATTCGTGGCCCTCCTGTCACGGTTCCTTTGGAGTGGGGAAAATGAATGAGAATGGACAGCGACTACTTGAGTTTTGTACCTGCCATGAACTGTGCATCGCCAACTCCTTCTTCAAGACGAAGCCCCAACACATATTCTCCTGGAGGCACCCGCGCTCAAAACATTGGCACCAACTGGATCTGATCCTAGTAAGACAAGCTGTCATCAAAAACCTTCTCCAGCCTCACTCTTACCACAGCGCAGACTGCGACACGGACCACTCTCTGGTACGCTGCAAGATCAGACTGCAACCAAAGGAGTTCCACTGCTCAAAGAAACAAGGGAACTCTCGCATTGACGTCAGCAAGATGTCTCAGCCAGACCTTGTAGAACAGTTCGCTGAGGCTTTTGAGACAGAATTCGATGCATTGCAGCCCAGAGACTGCCACAGAAAGAGATGGGAAACGCTACGAGACACCATGCACCGCATTGCTGTGGCCACCTCTGGGAAGAAAACCGCGAAATCCCACAACTGGTTTGAGGCCAAATCATCAGAGGTGACTCCCAGTATTGAGGCCAAGCACGCTGCACTCACTGAGTACAAAGGGTCACCCAGTGAGAAGAACCTGCAAATCCTCAGGGCCGCCAGGAGTAAGGTTCAGTTTAACGTCGGGCGTTGTGCAAATGAGTACTGGACAGAGCTCAGCGAAGAGATACAGAATGTTGCTGAAAGAGGCAACATCCGAGGGATGTATGATAGTATCAAGAAGGCACTGGGACCAACACAGAGCAAGACAGCCCCCCTCAAGTCCTCCACTGGGGAA
The DNA here is from genome assembly GCF_041734735.1 of Babylonia areolata. Classification (NCBI taxonomy): domain Eukaryota; kingdom Metazoa; phylum Mollusca; class Gastropoda; order Neogastropoda; family Buccinidae; genus Babylonia; species Babylonia areolata. Next base: position 5,834,592 of record NC_134910.1, on the reverse strand, counting down.
GTAATCAACGATCGTAGCCAGCAGATACAGAGATGGGCAGAACACTGCTCCGACCTCTACTCCACAGAAAACACGGTGTCCAACTCAGCCCTTGATGCCATCAAGTGCATGCCGGTCATGGAAGAACTTGATGCAGAGCCAACTGAGGCAAGGCACCTGGCAGTGACGGAATTCCCCCAGCCCTCAATAAACACTGCAAGACTGCTCTTCTGCATCCTCTGTACACAGTCCTCTGTCAGTGCTGAAATGAGGGAGCTGTACCGCAGGACATGAGGGACGCCAAGATTATCACCTCTACAAAAACAAGGGTGAAAGGAGCAACTGCAACAACTACAGAGGCATCTCACTTCCCACCATTGAAGGCAAAGTCTACGCTCAGGTCCTCCTAATTCACCTGCAGAAACTGGCCGAACACGTTTACCCGGAACCACAGTGCGGTTTTCGAGCAGAGAGATCCACGGTAGACATGATCTTCTCCCTTCACCAAATCGAGGAGAAGTGCAGAGAGCAGAGGATGTCCCGGTATGTCGCATTCATTGACCTCACCAAGGCCTTTGACCTAGTCAGCAGAGACGGCCTTTTCAGGGCTCTTCGAAAGATAGGCTGCCCCCCCCCAAACTGCACAGCTTAATTGAGTCCTTCCACTCCAACATGAAAGGGACGGTGCAGTTTAATGGTAATCTCTCCAAGCCCTTCAATGTACACAGCGGTGTCAAACAAGGCTGTGTCCTCGCCTCCACTCTATTTGGAATCTTCTTTGCTCTTCTCCTGAGACATGCGTTCAGCACAGCGCAAGAAGGGATCTACCTGCGGACCAGATCAGATGGCAGGCTCTTCAATCTCGCCCGCCTCAGAGCAAGGACAAGAGTCCGCGAAGCCCTCATCAGAGACATGCTCTTTGCTGATGATACCGCAGTTGTGACCCACACCCAGTGGGACTTGCAGTCACTAATGGACCGCTTCTTCCAGGCCTGCAAAGATTTCGGTTTGACCATCAGTCTCAAGAAGACAAATGCCCTAGGCCAAGACACGCCATCTCCACCAGCCATCACCATTGATGACTACGAGCTTGAAGCCATCCATCAATTCACTTACCTTGGGTCCACCATCACCATCAACCTCTCCCTTGACAGCGAGATCAACAAGAGGATCGGGAAGGCAGCAATACAGCTAGCCCGCCTCACACAAAGAATGTGGTTGAATCCCAAGCTGACCACGAAGGCAAGGATGGCTGTATACGATGCCTGCGTCCTCAGCACCTTGCTGTATGGCAGTGAGGCGTGGACCACACATGCTCGTCAGGAGAAAAGGCTCAATACCTTCCACCTGAGAAGCCTATGGCGCATACTCGGCATCTCCTGGCAAGACAAGGTGACAAACACCGAAGTCCTGACTCACGCTGGCCTCCCGTCGGTCTGACGGATGAGTAGGCAGGCAGGCTTATTTGTCAGTGTGTGTCCTCATATGGGAGAAGAGGCCGATTCTGGATGTGTGCAGCACTTCCCACAGGTGTTGCAAGGGAAAACGTCTCCAGAAGTTGAGCTCTGCTTCCTTCGCTCACGCTTCTCCTTAATGGCCAGTGTTCTCTTGTTTTCAAACGTCTTTATGCCACTAGAGCTCAGCATCCTCCAGCAACAGCGGCCGAGGTCATCAGTTTCCCAGGAAGCAATGTCTATGTCACAGACTTTGAGGTTTGTCTTCAAGATGTCCTTGAAGCGCTTGCAGGGTCTTCCAAGTTCACGGTGGCCTTCCTCCAGCTGGCCATACAAAAGCATCTTCGGGATCCTGCTGTCTGTCACGTGGATAACGTGACCTGTCCAGCGTAGCTGGCACTGGATCAGCAGGTTTTTGATGCTGGGCAGGCTGCTCCTCTCTAGGACCTGGAGGTTGGAGACCCTGTCTTGCCACTTTATGCTGAAGATCTTTCGTAGGCAACTCTGGTGAAACTGCTCAAGTTGTTGAATGTGACGGCGATACGTCGTCCATGTTTCACAGCAGTACAACAAGGTGGTCATCACAACAGCTCTGTAGGTTTTCATCTTGGTGCTTAGCCTGATGCCTTTGTTGTTCCACAGCCTGTTGTTAAGTCTCCCAAAGGTGGAGCTGGCCTTGGTGATGTGCAGCGTCACTTCTGCATCAAGGGTTCCGTTGCTGCATAGGGTGCTGCCGAGGTAGCAAAACTTGTCGACTGACTTGATTTCTGTGTCACTGATCTTGATTGCAGGTGGGGGGGAGGCACTGGCGTTCTGTTAGCTAGCCGGTTGGTACATGGACTCGGTCTTGCTGAGGCTGATGGTGAGTCCAAAGCACCTGCAGGAGGTTGAAAACCTGTCCATAATGAACTGCATGTCCTCATGGGTGTGTGCAGCAAGCGTGCAGTCATCAGCAAAGAGGAACTCTCTCATCAGTTCCTCAAACACCCTGGAACTAGCGTGGAGTCTCCGCAAGTTGAAAAGTTTGCCATCCGTGCGAAAATGAATGTAGATGCCCCGGTCACAGTCTTGGAAGGCCTCAATCAGCATGGCAGAGAAGAGAATGGAGAACAGTGTGGGTACCAAGATGCAGCCCTGTTTCACTCCATTTACCACAGGGAACGGATCCTACATGTCAGTATTTTCCTGTACTCTCACTTGCATGCCATTGTGGAAAGACGCAATCAGCTGGATTAGGCTCTCTGGGCAGCCGAACTTTAGGAGGATCTTCCACAGACTATGGCAGTTCACTGTGTCAAAGGCCTTAGTCAGGTCTACAAAGATCATGTGGAGCTCCTTGTTCTCCTCACGGCACTTCTCTTGCATCTGGCGTACATCAAACACCATGTCACATGTTCCCCTGCCTGAGCGGAAGCCGCACTTTGTTTCAGGGATGACTGTGTTGGAGATATGGTCAACCGGTCTGTTCAGTATGATGCGGGCGAAGATCTTGCCGGCAATGCAGAGGAGAGAGATTCCACGGTGGTTATCGCAGGATGTTTTGTCTCCCTTCTGTTTGTAAATGTGGACAACAGAAGCATCCTTGAAATCCTGGGGGAGGACCTCCCCTTTCTCCCAGATATTATACCCTTGGAACAGGGCGGTCAGCTTGTCTGTCAGCACCTCGCCTCCATATTTGTAGAAGTCAGCCTGGATTCCATCCGCTCCTGGTGCTTTTCCTGACGTTGTCAGCTTCAGGGCCTTCTGGGTCTCGACCTTGGTGGGAGGGGCTGCTAGCGAGTCACTGACTGGTAGCTGTGGGAGGGCTGCGATTGCCTCGTCAGATACGGACGAGTCCCTGTTGAGGAGGGTGTTGAAGTGTTCTGCCCAGCTGGCAAGGATGTCTTTCTTGTCTGTCAGGGGGGGTGGTGTGGTCCGAAGCTCGGACAGGGGTTGATCCTGTGACTCTCGGCCCATGCACAGCTCGGAGACCATCATGGAAGATCTTCATGTCATGAGCATCAGCAGCGGACTGAAGCTCTTCAGGTGTTCTTCATCTCATGCAGCCTCTTCTGCTCGAGTTGCTTGGTTTGCAAGAACTGGTTCTCCTTCCTCTGGCAGCCTTTATTGGAAATGTGATCCTGATACCGTATATGCAGTGAGTTCAGGAGCTTGGAGATTCCAGAGTCATTCTCGTCAAACCAGTTTCTGTGGTTTCTCTGTACAAAGCCAAGTGTGTCAGCTGCTGCTGTGTACAAAGCATTTCTAAAGGTGCTCCATACCTCTTCTACATCAGTCAATGCAGAAATTTCTTGGAGAGCTACTTGGATTTGCTGCTGCAGCACGTCCTTGGTGACAGGGAGGCGGTGGATGTTCAGCTTCCTTGGGGGTTTCTGCCTGGCTGGTTGGAGCTTGCGTGTAAGTCTGATGTTCATCTTGCTGGGTACCAGGCGATGGTCCGACCAACAGACTGCTCCTCTCATGCAGCGTGTAGTGGAAACATTACCTCTGTCCCTCTGCTGGACAATCACATAGTCAAGCATGTGCCATTGCTTGGAGCGGGGGTGCATCCATGTGTTCTTGTACTTGTTGGAAGAGGGTGTTTGTGATGGTCAGTCCATGCTGCGCACAGAGCGAGAGCAAAAGCAGTCCGTTGGAGTTGCACTTGCCGGTGCTGTGCTGTCCAAAGACTTTTGGCCATGAGGAGAAGTCCACGCCGACGCGGGCATTGAAATCCCCAAGGATGATCAGCCTGTCCTTTCTGTCTACCGCTGAAATGGTGCGGCTGAGCTCATTGTAGAAAGCTTCTTTGATGTCATCATGGTTGGTCATCATTGGGGCATAGCAGCTGATGACTGTTAAAAATAAATAAATAAATAAATAAAAAGTATGTTTCAGTTGGGTTTTTTTTTGTTGTTGTTGTTTTGTTTTGTTTTTTTATAATTATTTTATCATTTTATTTTATTTTTTTAATACCCATCAACTAGACTAGAGCAGTTTCTTACAGTAATGGTAGTTTGTGAGTGAATACTGCGAAGAAGGTGGAGGAGGACTGTCCACTGTCCAAAGAAGTGCCTGACCTGTTCACACTGGCCCTCTGTCCACCGCTGGTCAGTCTGGGTTGCCGCAGAGAGTCCGTCTTCGCAGGTCCAGGGCCGGGGTTCTGCTCCATGTCTCCACACCTCAAAAGTATACCGCCCCAGAACATCAGAGTGAAGGGCAAACCCAGCACTACACCGTCTACACGACAGCGCGGTGTCAACATGGCCAGCTTCATTGCTGCTTTCTCTTTTGTTCTCTTGGCCATGAAACCCAGGGAAACTGGCAGACAGCAGCTATACCTGGCCCTGGAAGCTAAGGCATCTGATGGCATGGTCCTTCACATAAAAATAGTACCGCTGTCCGTCACAAAGACGAAAAGTTTTGTGGAGCTGCTTCGATGCAACTTACTGGTTCGAAACCTCTGTTCACCCCCCATCACTCCGCGAGAGAGAGAGAGAGAGAGAGAGAGAGAGAGAGAGAGAGAGAGAAACACACACACACACACACACACACACACACACACACACACACTGATATTCCTCAGACTTACGACATGTGGAGGTTGTAGGATCACAAATGAGTCCAGTGACACACTGGGCGTCTTCCGTGCAAGGCTGACTGGCAACAGATCCTGTCCCGGAAAGGAAAATAACCCTACTGAGACCTTCCTTTGACATATAAACATTGATAAGAGTTATCTATTGGTCACAGCAAATAATTCCATACTGTTTATTACTCTCTTTCTGGTTGTGCTTTTCCAGGTAGTCACAAATCAGTTTTTGTCAGCTCTTTGTTATGGAAGAATAGATGGTAAAGTGGGGTGGCCTGTTTGAACAGGTCGCTTTTCAAGTTTGTTTTGAAAGAGGACAGCGTCGATAGTGATGGAGATCCACAGGAAGAGAAACCCAGACAGAAGGTTCTTGATACTGAAAGGCCCTTTGAAGTGGTATGGGGGACTCAAAGCAGCTTTTCAGCACAAGACCTGAGAAAACGGAAAGGAGGTGTAAGTATTAAGGACAAAAGATAAGTAAGAAGGGAGAGATCCCTCAAAATGGTGATAAGCCAAAATGGCTGTCTTAAGAACGACCTATCCATCTATAAGTTGTTAAGGTAAAAAAATGAGTGATATAGTAACAGTATTAGCCTGAAGCTTTTGCTGTACAGAAATATAACCTCCTTCACCAATATTTATCTGCTGATAGAGAAGGTCACAACACAGGAATTACTCTCTTAAGAGCTCCATACGCTTTCCACAAATCACTTGATGATTAAACTTATTTCTGTTCATTCTCTTTTGTCAGCCGCATTTGACACAACTGGCCAAGGTTTGTTGGGTTTTTTGTTGTTGTTTTTTTGCAATCAAGGTATCGCCTGTGTTGAAAACTGTCTTGTTTATCATGTACAAATGCCTTGCTGATGACACATAGTTCTATCAGTCATGCACTATTACCCATCAAGAAAAAGGGAAAGGGGAGAGGTGGGGGAAATGGGGGGGTGGGGGGTGGAGATGTGTGTCTCTCAGTGAATTACATTGCGCAAAAAGTTGTACTTAGTTGACAATGACGGTTCTTTATGTGAAGTTTGATTTCTCTCAATAATCTAATCAAACGAAAAAAAAAAAAAAGAAACACCCCCCCCCCCCCTTAAAAAAAACAAAAAAAAACAACAATCAACAACAACAACAACAAACAAACAAAAAACAAAAAAAAAACAACCAGTACGAAAACAAAGAAACAAAATAACAACTTCGCAAAAAAACGTTAAAACAAATACATCTTTTATCCTGATGCTTGCTCATATCAAATACTCTCCAGTGGCCTACTATAGCACAGCCTCCCCTCCCTCCTCCCAACACACATAGAGAGGCTAGGACGTCTGGGCTACTAATTATGGCTATTGATGCCTTGATGTGGCTGCTCAAAAAGTCTGAAATAGTGAACAGAACATGCCAGTCCTCCGGGCACCCTACAGCAAAAATCTGCAGAATGCCATGTGATCAGCCAGTGACAATTGGTCCCAGTTCTCCTCATAAATACATGTGACAGCTGACAAGAGCAACATCAAACGGGTGTTCAATAAAATCAAGCACGCCCTGTGTTTGACTTCAAGGAAAACTGCCCCAAAGAATTCTGCCACAGACAAGAAAATGCATGACCAGGTACATTAATGGGCAGAACACAGCTCCCAGCTGTAAGACGCCACTGAAGACGCCTTGAATGCCATAGTGTGCCGTAGGCTCTGGACTATCTTGCTTCTTGCAAAGCACCTGGGAAAGCTAAAATTTTGAAGTGCAGTGAAGGAACCTTCATCACTGAGCTGCATGAAATACTTTGCCTCTGCTGGAGAGAAAGTGGAGTGCTACAAAACGTAGCACTTTCCTCGAGTCACACTAGAGCACTAGAGGTTCCAGGAACTTTCAGAGAAAGTCTACTCAGAATCACAGAGTGATTTCCGAGCCAACAGGTCCAACATCGTTATGGCCTTTACCCTCAGACAGCTGCAGGAAAAATGCAGGGAACAAAGCAGCAACTGTTCATAGCCCCCTTACATCTCACAATGACCTTTGGTCTGTACAGCAGTGACGACCTCTTTGAGATCCTCCACAAGATCGGATGCCATGCCGGCTCCTTATTATCCTTTTTTATACTACAAAAACATAAAATGTACTGTAGTCTTTGACGGCTCAACATTACACACCTCTGACATCCAATGTGGAGTATAACAAGGCTGCACCATCACACCCATCCTGTTTGAGGCCTTCTTTGCTGTTTTGCTGAAGCACGCCTTTGTATCTATCATAGAATGCATCCATCCCTGGACCAGGTCACACAGAAAGCTGTCAGCCACTCCACACAAACAGCTTAGACCAAAGTTCATCTGAAATGCTTAACAGACTACCTCTTCACAGACGATGCAACAGTACAGCACACTCAGCTGAAAACCTTCAACAGCTCTTGAGCCACTTCAGCGAGGCCTTTTAAGGTTTACCAGGCTCCTGTTACTGTACCCTGCTGTTTGACAGTGAATTCTGGACACTGCCATACAAGCAAATAGTGGTACATGTCCTCAGCCCATGCAAAGCGGCACTGAGCCAAAGAAGGCACACATGGAGGCACAACGCTAAAAGAAACTGCACACGTGGTGAGCATTGTCCAAGAAGCCAGAAGTTCCTCTCTGCAGAAGGCAATAAAGTCTGGCCAGGAACAGCTGTAACTTTCAAAGCACGGAAACATGGGATGCTTGATGGTGCCAAAGATTGGGGAGCTGACCTACCAGAGGGTAAGAAACACCCGGAAATCAACAGCAAAAGCGGCATGAGACCTGATGTCGTTCTCCACTCCAAGGCAACAAAACAAGCGATTCTGACTGAGCTCACTGTGCCATATGAAAGCAGAATGGAGGAAGCCCACATCTACAAGACCGAGAAGTATGCTAGCCAGCAGCCTGAGAGAATCTGGCTTCCAAATCAAAGATTGGTGCAAGAGGGATTGTGAGCACATCTGCTTACAGCCTCATGAAACAGTTGTCAATTTCTGGCAGAGATAGGTCAAGGGCTCTCAAGGCAATGGCAGAAGCAGCAGAAAAATGTTCCAGCTGGATCTGGATTAAATTTCCCTACTCAGCGAGGCGTAGGATGGCTCAGTGGTTAAAACGTCTGCCAGAAAAGGTGACAGTCCTGAGGTGGTGACCACACCAGCATCCAGGAGGCATGACCTGGGTGCGGCCCAGCCCCCCTAAAGAGTAAGGAGTTATGGGCCGAAACACCTGACACAGGGAAGCTTCTTCTCTGAAGACCTTGTACTGTCCAGCTCTCCCTTGATTTTCTTATCACAGATCAGAACAAAAAATAAATGACTTCCACGTGTGCTGCCTCCAACACATGGTGAGCATCACATGGCAGGACAGAGTTCTAAACAACATCATCATGCGGAGAGCTGCAATCCAGCATGCACTCCCTGAAGAAACAGAGATGCATTCACTGTTTTGGTCGTGTGGTGAAAATGGACGATGGCAAGATCCCTATGTACATCATGCATGGAGAACTGGAACAGAGAAAACATCCCACATGCACACTCCAAGTGCGCTATAAAGCACACTCAAACCGCTCTATGAAGACGTTTGCAAGACAGATCTGACTGCCTTGAACGTCGACGTAAACACTTGGGAAGCCGTCAGTGCAGAAAGGTCTCTCTCCAAGTTCAAAGAGACACTTGGCCTGCATTATTGGGCAAACAGACTGCGGAGAACTCCAGACAGACCAGTGTCAGACCTATGCACAGTGTGTGGGTGACTATCACTCTCGTAGTGGCCTGTCCAGCCACACCCGATGCTGTATCAATCACCACCCAGAGCGAGAATCGATGGTATCTCGATACTGACGGATGCCGATGATGGTGCCAAGTTATACAAACAATTGTAATGGACCTGATATCAGTTTGGTTCCTGTGGAGAAAAAAAAAAAGGTCTAAAGTGACATGCGAGCATAATAGTGGAGCATGGCGATTGCACGCTCACTCCCCAATCAAAAGGAACACTTATCCAGTCTGGCTTCATCACACTCACACACACACACACACACACACACATGAAGAACAAAACACATTCGCATTCTTCACACACGCGAGTAAAAAGACAGGTCTGACACAGGTCAACTTACCACAAGCCAAACTCAATTGGTCCCCTGCGTAACCTTCCTTGCATTCACACTTTCCGCTGTCTTCATTGCAGACAGCATTAGGGTCCTTACAGTCGTCCCCGTCACACTTGCCTCCAACAACACCATCCAACGGGACTTTGCGGGGAATAGAACGAGATGCAGAGATTTAGATATAAACAGCATGCCAACGTCTATGTTCCAAACTCAGGCACAGCAATAAGACATGCAGTAAAGTGCTCACAAGCTCAGTTTATGAAGGGGGAGTGTGGAAGATAAGCTCAGATGGAGAGGGGGGAGTGTGTTAATAATCATTATGTCATTTGTTCAAATTCAGACAGGTTCAGCATATACACGCAGCATATGCCTGTCAGGTCAGGTCTCTACCTGCCACAGGTACCATGTAACCCTGTGCTACCTGTCACATGTGGGCAGATGGTGCTCGATAGCCTGGGAAGGCAGTCCATCTAAGACAAGGAAAAGTCTAAAGTAAAACCCATGAAGTGCTAAGGAATGCAGGACAGTCTCAACATGCATTGACCCTGGGTCCATGGCCATGTCCCGACTTTCAGTAGCCGCGCCCCCGTGCCTCCGAGGAAGGTTTTTGAGCCAGAGGCTAGGACAAGGACAGTCTGATATAAAACCTACGACCTGAGGACCTCACTGTCACCGTCCCAGCTTGCTAGGCTATGGCAGATGAACCACGGGTGTAAAGGGTGGGGCCAGTACTGCGCACACTGCACTCCACCTAAAAATTCCATTGCGCAGGCTTGAAGGACACGTCCACGTCCGCGCCACCAACTATTCCAAGCCCTGTAGCGATGGGAAAGGGGCGAAAACGGCAGGTGGAAGATGTCACTGGAAGCCACAGTTCCAATCCTGCATGCAGGCGGTTCAGGATATTGGTCGCCTGATTGTTGACCCGGAGGTGACAGCATCACTCGGCAGCACCCTGAACGACCAAGCAGCCTTTTCTAGGGACAGCACTGCTTGCTCCACACGGAGAGGGGCCTAGAAAAGGTGGTCCAAACAAATGCTCATTTCCATACCCCCCAGTTGGCTAACCGCGGTCAACGGGCATCTCCAAACGCGGTCGAACAACAATAGAGAAGAAAAGGCCGGCACCTGCCTCACAATTAGGTGCAAAAGGACTAAAGGTAGCATGCTGGAACATCCGAACCATGCGTGACTCTGCAGACAGCAACCACCCAGAAAGGCATTCCGCTCTAGTCGCACACGAACTTCAGAGACTGAGCATTGACATTGCTGCCGTCAGCGAAGTCCGCTTTGCAGGGGAAGGCAGCCTCCAGGAACACGGCGCTGGGTACACCCTCTACTGGTCAGGCAAGCCAGAGACCGAGAGACGCCTTTATGGCGTAGGCTTTATGGTCAGGAGCACCATTGCCTCCAAGCTTGAAAACCTGCCAACAGGACACTCAGACCGAATTATGTCCATGCGCCTCCCACTACGGAACAAACAGCATGCCACTCTGTTCAGCGTGTACGCTCCAACCCTCCAAGCGGATCCCACAGAAAAGGTCAAGTTTTACACTGATCTGCGCAACCTCGTTCAGAACACCCCTGCTGACGACAAGGTCATCATCCTTGGCGACTTCAATGCCAGAGTTGGCCAAGATTCAGAAGCCTGGAAAAGAGTCCTTGGAAAGCATGGCGTTGGTAATTGCAACGACAATGGGCGCCTTCTTCTCGAGTTCTGTGCAGAGCAGCAGTTTACCATCACCAACACCATTTTCCAGCAGAAGGACAGCCTGAAGACAACGTGGATGCATCCTCGGTCCAAACATTGGCACCTCATTGATTACATCCTGATGCGCCAGAGAGACGTACGAGACGTCCTACACACCCGAGTGATGCCCAGCGCGGAGTGTCATACTGACCACCGCCTCGTCCGCAGCAAGCTCAGGCTCCACTTCAAGCCCAAACCAAAGAAAGGAGGAGCTCCTAGGAAGAAATTCCAGGTCGGCAACTTTCAGTCAGCTGAAGTGAAAGCTGAATTCCAGGCGAAGCTTCAGGACAAACTTGAAGACCCCAGTTGCCCCACAGACCCCTCTCCAGAAGCACTATGGGCACAGCTGAAATCAGCCATCCTGCAGTCCTCTGAAGAAGTCCTAGGGTTCTCGTCGAAAAAGAACAAGGACTGGTTTGACGAAAACAACCAGGAGATCCAAGAATTGCTGGCGAAGAAGAGATCAGCCCACCAGGCTCACCTTGCACAACCGTCTTGTCCGGTGAAGAAAGCAACATTCCGGCTCATATGCAGCAACCTCCAGCGCAAGCTTCGTGAGATTCAAAATGGGTGGTGGACCAACCTGGCAGAGAGGGCTCAGCTTTGTGCAGACACTGGTGACTACCGGGGCTTATACGAAGCCTTGAAGGCGGTGTACGGTCCCTCATACCAGGTCCAGAGTCCTTTGCGCAGCGCAGACGGCCAGGCGCTCTTCACAGACAAGACGTCGATCCTGAACAGGTGGTCGGAACACTTCCAGGCCCTCTTCAGCGCCAACCGCACGGTTCAAGACTCGGCAATTCTCCGCATCCCACAACAGCCAGTGAAATTACAACTGGACGAGCTACCAACCCTAGAAGAGACTGTCAAGGCCATTGAACAGCTGAAATGTGGCAAGGCAGCAGGGGTTGACGGAATTCCGCCGGAGGCGTGGAAGAATGGAGGCCCAGCACTACACTCCAAACTCCACAACCTCTTTGTCTGCTGCTGGGAGCAAGGCAAACTACCACAGGACCTCCGTGACGCAGTCATCATCACCCTGTATAAAAACAAGGGAGAAAAGTCGGACTGCTCCAACTACAGGGGGATAACTCTGCTCTCCATCGCAGGCAAGATCCTCGCCAGAGTCCTCCTAAATCGGCTGGTGCCTACTATCGCCGAAGAACATCTCCCAGAGAGTCAGTGTGGCTTTAGAGCCAACAGAGGCACCACTGACATGGCCTTCGTTCTCAGACAGCTACAAGAAAAATGTCGGGAACAGAACAAAGGACTGTATGCAACATTCGTCGATCTCACGAAAGCTTTCGACACCGTGAGCAGAAAAGGTCTGTGGGAGATCATGAAACGTCTAGGATGCCCCCCCCAAATTCCTCAGCATGGTCATCCAACTACATGAGGAACAGCGTGGACAGGTCAGACACAGCAACGACCTTTCGGAGCCCTTCCCAATTGGAAATGGAGTGAAACAAGGTTGTGTCCTCGCGCCAACCCTCTTCACGATCTTCTTCAGCATGATGCTCCAACAGGCCACTGAAGATCTTGGCGACGACGACGGTATCTTCATCAGATACCGCACTGATGGCAGCCTATTCAACCTGAGGCGGCTACAGGCCCACACCAAGACACTGGAGCAACTCATCAGAGAGCTTCTGTTTGCCGACGATGCTGCCCTCGTCGCCCATACAGAAGCGGCCCTGCAGCGTATAACGTCCTGCTTCGCAGAGGCTGCGCAGCTCTTCGGCCTAGAAGTCAGTCTGAAAAAGACGGAAGTTCTCCACCAGCCTGCCCCACGGGAACAATTCCACGCTCCTCACATCAACGTCGGTGAGACAGAGCTGAAGTCGGTCCACCAGTTCAGCTACCTAGGCTGCACCATCTCGTCTGACGCCAAGATTGACAAGGAGATCGACAACAGATCGGCAGGCTGTACAAGAGAGTGTGGAACAACAAACACCTGAAGAAAGACACAAAGATCAGCGTGTACAGAGCTGTTGTACTGCCCACCCTGTTGTATGGCTCCGAAACCTGGGTCACCTACCGGCACCACATACGACTGCTTGATCGCTTTCACCAGCGCTGCCTTCGCACCATCCTCAGCATCCACTGGAGTGACTACATCACAAATGTCGAGGTCCTGGAGCAGGCAAAGACTATCAGCATCGAGGCAGTGCTGCTAAAGACCCAGCTACGTTGGGCAGGGCACGTGTCCAGGATGGAGGACCACCGCCTGCCCAAGATCGCGCTGTATGGCGAACTGTCCACTGGCCACCGTGACAGAGGAGCACCCAAGAAGAGATACAAAGACTCCTTGAAGAAAGCTCTCGGTGCCTGTCACATTGACCATCGCCAGTGGTCCGCAGTAGCCGCTGATCGAGAGACCTGGCGACGCACCATCCACCAAGCTGTCTCCTCCTTCGAAAACAACCGCAGGGCCAGCCTTGAGGACAAACGCAGAAGGAGGAAGAACCACGACGCTGCAGCCGCGAACCCAGACCAGACCTTCCCTTGCAACCGCTGCGGCCGACTCTGCTTTTCCCGCATTGGCCTTGTCAGCCATGAGCGTGCCTGCATCAGACGTGGACAACGCCCTTCCTAGATCTTCGTCAGCGAAGCCAGGCCATGATGAGTTGGATCCAAACCGACATCTTTTGCTACCAGATGTAACAACATTTTTGTACTGACTTGCGTTTGATGGAAGAAAAACAACACGAACAACAAAGCACTCCTGTGCTCATTCAGCAAAAGCCATGAACTGCTGCACACATTACTATTTTTTATCAACAGAAATGTAGACAGTCTACGAAAAAATATTATCAGAACACAACATTCATTGCCAAGGTGTCGTTTGGGAAAGTAATCGAAGGAACCACACCACGAACATTTCAAAATTTGCCATTTAGATCTCGGAGCGAAATCTTTCGGTAATGATATGCTTTGGACTATTGCGCGTGTGGCCCCTTTCTCTCATTTGGACGTCGGTACATTATCAGTTATTATTATCATTAGGTATAAAGGAATGGAAAGGAGTGTGTGTGTGTGTGTGTGTGTGTGTACATATGTGTGTGTGTGTGTGTGTGTGTGTGTGTGTTCATGTGTGAGTTTTGGTGGTGGTGAAGTCGCCATCTGCTCGCTCTTCATTTCTTCATCCCTTCATCTCTTCCTTGTGTGTGTGTGTACACGCGCGTTCGCGTACGTGTGTGTATTGGTGGCGGGTGTGACAAAATGACATTAATTTTAGTGAACGAACTTTGTGCCTAGTTCACAGTTGCCCCCCCCCCCCCCCCACACACACACACACACACACTACTTTTTTTTTTTTTTTTTTTTTGCTTTGTTTAATAGTTATTTTCTGTGAACATGACACAGACATGGATTTTTGGTTGACGTGATTGTTTATACACAAGGTGAGTCTGTGTAATAACCAAGCGTTTTGGTCGGCAATGTGTATGTGTGTGTGTGTGTGTGTGTGTTAAACCTTACAACAAATTCATTTTCTCTGGAAATATTTTGTCTTTCGACACCAAATGTGGCTTAACATTGGAAAAAACAACAAGAGAAGAACCCCCTTTCCCTCCCTTTTAATCACATGACAATGCAATTTGGGAAGGGTGAAAAAATTGTACATAAAAAAAGTAAGAAAAAAAGGTGGGCAAACATGTTGCCACGGTCACTTTCCAGTTACATTTTAATATCTTTTTTTTTCATAATACTTAGTATTTCCCTTTGCCATATTGATACATTCGTCAGCCTACTAGATGTGCTTTTATCATTTCTTTACTTAAAGTTGAAACTTGGAATGGTACGTCAGTCTGAATATGCTATAAGATTCTTTTTTTATACAAATCTCACCATCCAAAACATAACTCATAACGTCACAAACCACGCCATTCCGTAATTTACAATCCACTTGAAAACATGTCTGCTACAGGTCTCCTCTCCAAACCAATTTGGTTCACAACCATTAGTGAAGTCAGCCTGTGACAAAATGTGCTATGACCCAAAACTAATTCAGTAATTGGCACATGAACTTTTTCTGCTGTAACATGTAGCATACTAAGTGTTGAAACAGTGTGCTAGCTTGTGTTGGACAGTCTTGGCCACATCGGATGCAAAACACGCCTATTTCAGGAAACCTTGTGGGGTTTCTTTCACGAAGACATTTCTCCAGTATCAGTGTGGTTGTGAGCCAAATCGGTTTGGGGCAGAAGATGTTTTTGGTAGGCGTGTTTTCAAGTGAATTGTGACTGAGGGAGAAGAGCTGTTGGTGATGTTATGAGTTAATGTTTCGGAAAATGATTACTACACATGGCATTACATGGCACAATTTTGCTGCTGTTGGCAGATGAATGCATCTATGTAGCTTCCAAACTAAGCAGGGTTGGGTTTTTTTCCTCTTTTTGATAAAATGGTTAATATGTTGCTATTAACCAATGTATCAATATGCCAGGTAGAAGTGCTATCTCTTGTGAAGACGAAAGAATAATGTAACAGTAACATGGCTACTGAAGTATGTTTGGTTTCTTTACAATGGTTTATGCCCGTCCCGAAAGTGCATTGACATAGGAGTGAGTGAGTAGAACCGATATTATCAAGCCAAATTTAATGCTGACAAAGTATTTCCAGAGAAAATCCATATGTTAACCAATTACCCCCCCCCCCCCCCCCCCCCCCCCCCCCCCCCCAGCCACACACACATAAACAGAGAGAGAGAGAGAGAGAGAGACAAGGCAAATAGTTTCTTGTACATCGGCCTCAGGCCATTGAACAAACACATGGGAAGGGGGTGGGGGTGGGCGGGGGGTTGAGGGACAGGGTCTGGTGCGGTCGCGGGTCGGGGGAGGGGGTGTGGGGGGCAAGGGGGGGCGAGAGGGAAGTCGGAGGGAGGGGTACAATCTGGATAATAGACATATCAATAGCAAGATCATTGTTATGATATGAACTCGCGTGCTAGCAAATCTCAACAGAATCAGACAAGCTGATAAAAAGCTGAAGGGGATGTTTTGGTTATCACTGTTTGGCGTTCAGCTGGCACACACACACACACACACACACACACACACACACACACACACAAAGAAACATTGATGATGATGCAAATAATAATAATAATAATAATAATAATCATAATAATAAACGTGCTTATAATGTACGTTTGACATTTCTTAGCATCTTAACATCATGTTTTTAATGTCATTTTAATCTTACACATTCACCAACGTCACAAACATATATAATGTATGAAATTCATATAGAAACATCTGTCCAGTAATCGCCATTAATGATATGAGACCTTTTCTTGATACCATGAAATATATATCTTGAGACAGATTTCGCCTATGTGGGTCATAGTCTGCTTGGAGCAATATGCTAAAGGGAACCGTCTTTGAATCCTTTAGAAATTTTATTCTTAGATCTACATACACTGGGCATTCAAACAGAAAATGCAATTCGTTTTCGGTTTTTGATTTTCAAAAGGGGCAGCATATTTTCTGCTTCGAATTGCTATAACGATGAATATTATTATTGAGAGGAAGTATACCAAGTCTGATCTGAGAGAGAACAACTGTAAAGCAGTAAAATACCAGCATCCAGTGTGTATTTTTCTCTCTCAAAGACAACCGAATCGATAATGTGAATATGTCTCTTTATTTTGAATAGCCCCAGACCATTCCTGAATAAATATGTCGACCAGATGTTGTTTAAATGTTTAATTAGGAATAATATAATATCCCCAATCCCTTGTTGTAGCCATACAATACTGAAAGCAGTCTGGCATAAAATGTATCTTATTTGTGTAACCCAGCAGTTACTTCCTTTTTCATCTAAATACCGTAACATGTCGTAAGCTTTTCGTGGTAACCGTTGCTGATCCATTTCCAGAAGTTTAAACCAGCACCGAAGGCAGTTTATGCACGAGTTCACGTACAATGGATAACGTCCCAGTTCGCCATACACCATTGTTGGGAGTATGCACAGGAACCCTTAAAAACTCTTTTGCATGCCATTGTAGCCAAACGCTCAGCTGACTACAGATGACCGTGGATCAACTCACAGCACAAGCTGAAAGCTGAGCTGTAGCAGACGCCTTTTTCGCAACTAACCGCAGGTCTCTAACGACTGGCGCAGAATGTGTGACGCCATTCCTGGTTCAAATGCAAAGCCCATTCTAAACCTATTCTCTAAACATCAATTAAATCAAGCATCTGTATCATTCGCTGCAATATTATATTTTTTTGTGCTTACACACACACCTTAATCATTTAGAAGCATACTTGATTTCAGTTTAATCCTTCGTCAGTCTAAAGATTTCAACTGACGCTACGCTTACGTCATTTTGTCTTCTCATCACACGCAATGCTACAGTCTACTATTCTGTATGTGACTGCTGCTGGAAACTAAAACACACCATTATAGTGTTTGGATGAGAACAGATAAGGCATTCAGAAATTACAAAGCCTATCTTCATTGTCGACACTTAACGACATTCACTCCACAAATTGTGTCGCTCGACGCCATTGGGCAAGCTGAAACTTGTGTTTCTGACACAGTGTATTTAATTAGGTATCTCTTTCGTTGGATCAGTAAACTACAAGTACTATATACTGGCAGAATCATCGCAATTCCTTCTTAAAATCTATTCCATTTGTGTTTTCCTACGTAAAACTGATTTAATGCAGATTGTAATTTTCAGCGACAAGCTTGCTATAACTGACTCTTTTCAGGTGACTTAAATCAAGATTATAAATTCATCTTAAATAATCAACACTCCATTTTATACTCATTAGAAAGTAGGCGTTGAGCTGTTTCTTTCGCGACCAATCGGTTCAGGAATCTTTTAGAAATCTATTATTACACACTAGCTTGTAACAATCACAATGCTAATCAAACTTAGGTGGATTTGAGCCGATTCGCTAGCGTCATTGCAGTTCGCTTAACTTACATAAATAGACTGAGTGGGTGATCACTGGCCTCTTTTCCACCTGCCCAGTCACTGGCCTCCCTGCCTAGTCTCTCTCTCTCTCTTGCTGTGTCACAAGCAGTGTATGTTGTGTGTGTTCCTGCAACGGCTAGCGTCATTGCCATATCGCTTGCACCATTCTCTCTTAGTCTCCTTATCTTCTTTTCTTCTTATAATTATTGTAAATAAAACAATAGAAACACCCTTTTGTGACTGGCCATCTATACGCCCCTGGCCTGCATGTGGATATTTTCTATCCATTAATACCGTAAATCATCGTTGATTCTTTTGTACCGTCCCCCTTCTTTAATAATACCACACGGTTCATAATAATGGAGTCTCCCGTCGGACTGACGGGCGAGTAGGCAGGCAGGCTTATCTGTCGGTGTGTGTCCTCATATAAGAGAAGAGGCTGATTCTGGATGTGCAGCACTTCCTACAGGTGTTGCAAGGGAAAACGTCTCCGAAGTTGAGCCCTGCTTCCTTCACTCATGCTTCTCCTTACTGGCCAGCGTTCTCTTGTTTTCAAACGTCTTTATGCCACTAGAGCATAGCATCCTCCAGTGAGAGCAGTCAAGGGCATCAGTTTCCCACGAAGTGATTTCTATGTCACAGGCTTTGAGGTTTGTCTTCAAGGTGTCCTTGAAGCGCTTGCAGGGTCTTCCAAGTTCGTGGTGGCCTTCCTTCAGCTGGCCATACAAGAGCATCTTCGGGATCCAGCTGTCTGTCATGCGGACAATGTGTCCTGTCCAGCATAGCTGATACTGGATCAGCAGGTTTTCGATGCTTGGCAGGCCACTCCTCTCTACGACCTGACGGTTGGAGACTCTGTCTTGCCACTTTATGCTGAGGATCGTTTGTAGGCATCTCTGATGAAACTGCTCAAGTTGTTGAATGTGACGGCGATACGTCGTCCATGTTTCACAACAGGACAACAAGGTGGTCAGCACAACAGCTCTGTAGGTTTTGATTTTGGTGCTGAGCCTGATGCCTTTGTTGTTCCGCAGCCTGTTGTTGAGTCTGCCAAAGGCGGAGCTGGCCTTGGCGATGCACAGCTTCACTTCTGCATCAACAGCTCCGTTGCTAAATAGGGTGCTGCCCAGGTAGCAAAACTTGTCAACTGACTTGAACTCTGTGTCATCGATCTTGATTGCAGGTGGGGCGGGGGGCGGGGGCGGGGTGGGGGGGAAGGGGGGACACTGGCGTTCTGTGAGCTAGCTGGTTGGTACATGGACTCGGTCTTGCTGAGGCTGATGGTGAGTCCAAAGCACCTGCAGGAGGTTGAGAACCTGTCCATAATGAACTTCATGTCCTCATGGGTGTGTGCAGAAAGCACACAGTCATCAGCGAAGAGGAACTCTCTCAACAGTGCCTCAAACACCTTGGACCTGGCGTGGAGTCGCCGCAATTTGAAAAGTTTGCCATCTGTGCGAAACTGGATGTAGATCCCCCGGTCACAGTCTTGGAAGGCGTCAATCAGCATGGCAGAGAAGAGAATGGAGAACAGTGTGGGTGCCAGGACGCAGCCCTGCCTCACTCCATTTACCACAGGGCATGGATCCGACACGTCAGTATTTTCCTGTACTCTCGCCTGCATGCCATGAACACGGTTCACAACACGGCCATAAAAGTGGCGTCGCAGACAGGATAAAGATCCACCACAAAATAGATCCAAATCATTATTTAATGTTTAAATCCTTTTATCCAAATCAAATCCAAACAATAAATCACAGCCCTTTACCACCAAGTGTACTATGTTACAACATGGCGCTTGCTTGCAAACAAGGATGTTTTAAGTCTTTAAATCTCTTTTGAAAATTAAAGCCCTTTATCACAAACTCTGTCATGCCATAATATGAACCTTTTCGATGTGATCCAGTCGTTGCATTGTCATATTTCAGACGAGTAAAGTAATATTGGTCTTATTTTCGTATAAAAAATCTTAAAGAAGGTACTGGGCGATATATCTTTACATTTTTGAAAGGCTCTATTTAAGCTTAATAGCTCTTTCTGCCTTTCGTTACCAAATCATTAGTGCCCCAATTAAGACCGATTTTGGAGGTGAAACTAAAACCAAGATAACAATATTCGTTCATAACTTCAAGTGGTATGCATTCATATAACCATTTTACTCTTTTACCCAAGAATCCGCCTTTGCGATTTGGTTTATGAAAGGATAAAATAAGTTGGGGCTTCATACATATCCTTGACGAACACCAACAGGACAGGCAAAATAATCTGAGAGCTGATAGTTTATCCTTATACATCACATTAAAGAATCATACATAGTGAACGTATAAAACTTTCCATTTATTCCATTGTTTTGGGGTGGGTTTTTTTTTATTTTTTTTTTATACATTCGAACAGTCTATCATGTCGAACAGAGTCAAATGCTTTCTTAAAATCCACAAAACCAACATACAGTTGTTTTGTTTGTTTTCTTGTTTTTTGTTGGTTTTGTTTTGTTTTGTTTTTTTACCTTTTTTGTTTAGACTATTCTGGACTATAGCACAGAGAGTAAAAATGTGGTATATAGTACAGTACAAACTAGTAAATGTAGTAGCCCCAGTTTATGTTACGGTGCGTGCACTGCCAGACTATGAGTCGCTGCCTACAGTCTACGATGTGTGAGTAGCTGCGGAAGCGGTTTGTGGGCGTGAGACAATCCGTGGTGCTCAGCGTGTACGTGGTCTGTGGCGGATTTATCCGAAAACAAATGAAACCAGAGACAAGCTCTTGTTGGAGGAGTTCTTGTTCAGGGGAGCACGTGTCTCTCTCCTAGACAAAAATCCTTTCGTTATCAGAGACCAGACTGATGAGAAACCAACCACCAAACTGTGGATAAACAATGTACCTCTCAGTGTGGACAACAAAGACATTGAAGCCGCACTGCAGAAGCTAGGAGTGGAGATCAGATCCTCACTTCGAAATGAGCTAGCAAGGAACCCCGATGGACGGCTGACACGTTTCGAGACTGGCCGCAGGTTTGTGTTCATCTCTGTGCCGAGCACGCCTCTTCGACCAGTCTTGAAACTTGGTGTGTTCACCGCGGCTCTCTATCATAAGGAGCAAAAGCAAAAATTAGTCAAATGTAGCAAGTGTTTACAGGATGGACATCTGGCAGCAAACTGTGAGGGAGAGGTGGTGTGCAGGGGATGTCTGCAACAGGGACACAAAATGTGTGACTGCCCCTCTGTTGTGCCCCCTGCTACAGAGGAGGAGGGAACAGCAGCAGAGCAGTCTGAAGAAACCGAATACAAAGAAGTGGGTGAGGAAATGCCCAGTGCTCAGAGCAGCACCACACCAACACACCGTGTGCAGCCGCCAGCGCGCGCCAGCGATGCGGCAAAGAAAACCAGCCACGCGAAGCCTGCTCATGGCACAGCGAGCAGCGCCGGAAAAAAGAGGGAAAGGAGCGAGTCTCCCCCAACCACAAGTCTTCTTCCAGAAAACAAAAGGCCCGCTGTCCTGACGCAGCCAGAACACAACGGAGAGGCAGAAGCGGAAAGCATGTCGGAGGAGGGGGGTAACACTTGATACGTGTTCTCTCCCAACCAGCCTGACCACTCACTCACGACCTTTGGCTTTGATTAACGGACTTTTGATTAACGACTGACGATTATAAATTCCGCATCAGAAAGTTGAAAAATTGATACCACCTTTTCAAATATGAATAATGACATATGCATTGGTACTCTAAATGTTCGAGGGCTTAGAAATAACCTAAAAAGGAAAGTAGTATTTGACTTCCTCAAAAAACAAAAGTTAGACATTGCATGTTTGCAGGAAACATATGTGACAGATGATATATTGCCTCAAATTAATGTGCATTTGTCTGGAAGTGTATTCTATAGCGTAGGTACTAATAGAAGCAATGGACTTGTAATTCTAATTTCCAGCCATAAACAGATTCATGCAGAACTCATCGAAGCAACAGAGAGAATATTGTTAATAAGAATTTTACACGACAACAAATCAACTATCATAGCTAATTGCTACGCACCCAATACGACCGTTGACAAAATATCATTCATTAACCAACTCGGCAACTTGTTACATAAGCAAGATTACGACCACCTGTGGGTTCTGGGTGATTTTAACACAACAATCCATGCTCTAGATAACATAACCGGCAAGCCTCACTCACGACGAGAAAAAGAAGCCCTTCTAGAAATGTTATCCTCTTTTGACTTGGAAGATACGTGGAGGTCTGTCCATCCAGATGCCAAAGAATACACTTGGTCAAGATCTGCTCCTTTTACAGCTAGGAGAATTGATTATATTTTCAGCGACACTACCTCCATTACACTTGTGAAGGAAATAGACATTGAGTTATTCCCTCACTCAGACCATAAACTTGTGAAAGCGATATTTAGTCCAAACAAGTTTCAAAGAGGTCCAGGATATTGGAAATTTAACAACTCACTCCTATCTCAGGAACGGTTTCTAGAAGAAACAAGCACATTTATAGATTCGCATTTTTCACAATCTCAAGAAGGAAACCCACAAAAGACCTGGGAAATGTTTAAGGTTAGATACAAGTCACTTTGCATAAGCTATTCAAAAACCGCCAAAAATCGATCTCCCAATAAACACGCCAAAATCAAAATGCTAAACGAAATAGAACAAAAACTACATAATAACATTCATGATAAAGATATGTTAATGAAAGCTGGACAACTAAGAAAAAGAAATAGAACTACAAGAATTAAAAGAAGCAAGAAGTGCTCAGATCCGCTCAAGAGCCAAATGGATAGAAGATGGTGAAAAAAAACACAAAATATTTCCTCCGCCTTGAAAAGATCAAAGAGCTGCGAACATTATAACATCTCTACGCATAGACGAAAACATGACAGACAATTCACAGAAAATATTGAACCAGATCGAGAAATTTTACACAAACCTATACAAGAAGGACATATCCATAGGAAGAGGAAGACATATAAAAGACCATTTCCTGAGTAATGAAGATTATCCAGTACTTACAGAAGAAGAAAAAGACCAATGTGACAAAGAAATAACTTTGGACGAGCTGACACTAGCCCTTACTAATTTAAACAAAGACTCTGCACCCGGTAGCAATGGCTTGACACCAGCATTCTACAAAAACATTCTGGGACAAATTAAAAATACCATTCTATCGTTGTATTACAGATGGACTTAAGAAAGGAGAACTACCTTCTTCAATGAAAAAAGTAATCATAATTTTAATACACAAAAGCAATGACTTGGACAGAAATAACCTCGCAAATTATAGACCAATTACACTTACAAACACAGACTACAAGATATTTACGAAAGCGCTGGCCATGAGACTCCAAAATGTAATCAAAACAGTTGTAAATGAAGATCAAGTAGGTTTCATAAAAGGTAGAAACATCGCAGTCCATTTGAGATTTTTCGATGATCTCACAAAATATCTGAACACAAACAATCAACCAGGGACTCTCATTGCCCTTGATTTCTCCAAGGCTTTTGATACATTATCAAAAAAATGTATCATCGAAGCCTTAGATATTTTTAAGTTTGGCCCAAGATTCACAAATTGTGTTTCGACCATAATGAACAAGACAATAAGCTGTGTTCATAATGGTGGATGGTTGTCTGATTGGTTTCTAACAGAAAGAGGGATCAGACAGGGATGTCCTCTCAGCCCTCTTCTTTTTGTACTTGCAGTAGAAATACTGGCGATTCGAATTAGAAGTAATAAAGATATTCAAGGGATTGACCTAACTCCGCTCGACAATATGTGCAACCATAGCAACAACTCTAAAATAAAGCAGTTTGCAGATAATACAACACTAACCCTTGAAGTGAACAAGATATTCAAATAGCTACAGATATTGTAACGCAGTTCGAGGAGTATTCAGGTCTGAAGTTAAATAAAAATAAATCTGAGGGCATGTGGCTAGGGTCAAGAAAACATGAAACAGGTGAAATAAATGGCATTCCCATGGGATCTGACAGACTGAAACTTCTGGGAATATATTTCTCAGCAGAAATGGAATTTCGGAAATCGAAGAAAACTGGAAATCCAAAGTTGAAAAAATAACTAAGGTGATAAAACAATGGGAACGCAGAAACCCCCCCTCTATATGGTAAAGTTATTCTGGCAAAAACTTTTCTACTGTCACAATTCTCTCACGTCCTACAGGTAGCGTCTGTACCAGTTAAAGTTGTGAACACCATTAACACATTAATGTACAGATTTCTTTGGAAAAAATAGTTTAATAATAAAAAAAAGCATTTGAAAAAATAAAAAGAGGCGTTCTCAGCCTCGACAAAGAAGATGGTGGTTTAAACATGATCAACATCGAACACCAGCAGCAAATGTTCTTGGTGAAATGGGCAACCAGACTCCTTAAAGAGACAAAATCTCACTGGAGCATTCTGGCGAGACACAACATGTCCCCCTTTCAAGATAGTCATAGCAGTTTCAAGTGTAACGTTTCACCCAAAGAAATTAAAAAAACTGGAAAAAGTGCAGTCAGTCTTTTGGAGAGATGTAATAAAAACGGTGGCCATCTTTAACGAAGACAGACTGATAGAAAACATAAAAACAGAACCGCTATGGAATAACAGAAATATAAAATACAAAGGAAATGCGCTACACTTTCCCAAATGGAGTAAAGGCGGCATCCGTGTCGTGCAGGACCTTTGGCAGCACGGAAATATAATGACGTATGAAGAAATAGTGCGTAAATTAGGCGCTGACCCTGGCCTTCTTTTTTAATACAATGCCATAATAAACTCAATCCCACAAACATGGAAACTCCATCTAGCTAATGATGTCCACAAAAGAGGGGAACCTCCTTACCTTGTCAAATAAACAAATCAGGAAAACATTCGCCCGAAAACAAAACCATGAAATATGTGCAGCTCAGTTTTGGAAACGTAAGCTACACATCAATATATGCGACTACTTCAAATTAGCATACGAATGTACGAAAGAATCACGACTGAGGTTACTTCACTTCAAATTCATACACAATATTTACCCAAGAATATTCTGCTTGCTAAAATGGGTGTAACGGACACAAACAGGTGTAACTGGTGCCAAGAAACCGATTACATTGAACATGCCTTTTACTCCTGCCCCAAACTTTCCTCCTTTTGGAAACATGTGAAACAACTCATTCTCACACGTTACGATACGCTGATTTCCATGGATGAAAAAGTAGCTCTGTTTGGTACAACAAAAATGGACACTCCAACTGATGAAAAACGAAAGGAAATCAATACGATATTGTTAATAGCAAAACTGTCCATCTCCAAATTTAAATACGGCAAGTGCAAAAATCTTGACCTTATCTTTGAATCAGAACTCAGCCTACGTAACCTATGATCAGTATCCGTTAAGATACCAGAACACTGAGTCAGGCCCACAAAAAATCCTGAGGGTAGTATTCAGTGTGCACATACATATTATTGTACTTAGGTGTAGAGCTTGTGGAGAGGGAGGGGATTGAGTGAGTACAGGAGACACAGAGAAAGTGAGAGGGTGTGTGTGTGTATGTATACAATGCTTCTCTTTCAGGCAATATGATTTTGTGTGAAGCCATCATGTATGTGTAATATATGTTGCATGGTCTTGTAGGTGTTTAAACATGCCATTGGGAAGAGGACAGATTAAAAACATGAGGAAAGAAAAAAAAGAAAAGACAACAGAAAGGAGAAAAATGATGATGGAAGGAACAAAAAAAAAAAAAAAAAGAGAGACAAAAAGATATATAAAAAACCACAAAAAAAACACCGAAAGACAAAACACACACACACACACACACACACACACACACACACACACACAAACTTCCAGGGATGCTGAAACTATCCTGCTCACTTGCAGAACTTTTAGGCATCCACTGATTTCTCCTTTAAAAAAAAAACAAAAGCAAAAAAAACCCCAAAAAACCCAAAAAAACTAGTAAATGTCAGCAGACGGGTGTCGAGAAAGTTTAGCAGTCTTGGTATAAATAGATATGAAAGATATGGTGGCATGTTGTTGTGACAGAGACTCTGAAATCAGAGACCTGCAATTTAGTAGTAGATTCTAGTCATGTGCAGGAATGCTTAGCTGATTTGAAACTGCAACTTTACGAAATACTATTTTCGCTAGTGTGGCAGCAATCTAGAAATCAGCCAAATAAAACCTTTTTGACCCCAGAGGTGAATGCGCCCGTTCGTCCCCCACCCCCTCCACCCCCCTTCCCCCTTCCGACGTCAATCAATCTTTTATATATGGGCAGTCTCCAAAGGAGGGTTGGGGGATCCATATTAGATATAGTGGTAAAAGGATAAAATGCAAATAAAAACTAAATTCTGGATTTTTTCAAGAAAGTACATGTCTGTTGTACAGTGCTATGCATGATTTTTTTTTTTTTTTTTTTTTTTTTTTTTGCATGAAGACGTTTTATGTACTACCAGGTCTCAAAGTATTGTATGTCTGTAAGTACCTCAAGTAATATGGACACCAAAAACACAAACACTTCACAAAAAGCATCATACAATCTGCAAAAAAATAAGATTATGACAGTGATGAATTAACAAGCTCAAAACAGACAAATAATGATGAAAACACACATTAGACTGTGGCTCTGAATATCAAATAATAGATTTGTAACTTCACGTTTATTGTTACATTGAACACAAATTTGCATTTGCATACAAAGCAGTAGATTGTGATTTTTTTCCTTCTCCTTAAAACAACAACAACAAATTTGATTTCAGGAACAATGTTTTTTTAAAAAATTTATTATTATTATTATTATTATTACTTTATAATCTTTGATCTTTAGGGTAAGAAATTTTGAAAATGATAACAATAATAACAGTGACACAGATGTCACATGTAACATGAATATTTGATAATCCGAGCAACAAAGACACATCTTCACTTCCACGAAAATGATCAATGATACATGTTATAAAATTCACAAACTATCACTACTGTAAGAAACTGCTCTAGTATAGTTCATGGGTATGAAAAAAATTCAGGAAAAAAAAAAAAAAAAAAAAGTACTCTTTTTTTTTCTTTTTTCTTTTTTTAAACATGTTTCATTAATGCCTTCATGAAGTAAACAGACTCGCATTGAAAGTATTGTCTGAATGTCAGGCTTGACTTTTTGATTGCCATTTTTCCTCACAACTGAGAATATAAATTGAGATTATAATTTAAAAAAATAATTTATAAAAAAAAAGAAGACGAGAAAAAAAAACCCTACTTTTTCTCGCCATAATCTATATGATTTAATTTTCAGTCATCCTATATTACATATCATCCCCATCTTATCATGTGTAGGCTTTATGGCACAAGAAATATGAGCCAGTTTGAAAGAACCTGAATTGGCATCCAACATTGGAGAGTGACCCATTCATCTCTGTCTCTTTCTGTACACACACACACACACACACACTCTCTCTCTCTCTATATATACACACACACACACACACACACACACACACACACACACACACATATATATATATCACATATATATATATATATATATATATATATATATATATATATATATATATGCACACCATTCTGCAAACACACACACATACGCACACACTAACAAAATTGCACACACATGCACACAGACGCGTACATACACACGCGCGTAAACATACATGAACGCACGCATGCGCACACGCACACACAGACACACACGCACTCACTAACACACACACACACACACACACACACACACACACACACACACAAGAATTAAGATTCAAGAATGTTTAATCCTTTCACCTTTATTTTTTCAAGGCCTGACTAAGTGTGTTGGGTTACGCAGATGTGGTGTAGCGAATATGGATTTGTCCGAACGCAGTGACGCCTCCTTGAGCTACTGAAACTGAAACTGAAACTGGGGCATGGAGGATATTATATAACAGCAATAGTATTTTACACCAAGATTAAACATAGACAATTAAAATAGCATTACTATCAGAAACAGAATACAAACTATACGAAACACAACATAAATGATGATAGTATTGTTCTGGTATTAAACCTCAGGATAGATCAGACTGCGTTGCCTTGGCTGCATGAAATAAATTACACAGAAAGCCTCTTCTAACAAGAACAAGAGAGGCAAGGCCTTCAAGACTCACTTGTGATACACTTAAAAAAAATCTAATCGTTAAAATGTGTTCTGTATTTCTTATTCTAAAACTTCGGGTTAAAAAAGAAAAAGAAAAAGAAAGAAAAGTCCTAACCAGATTCGAACCCCGCGTGGTCGGGTGAAAAGAAACTGTCTTACCCATTACACTATCGTGGCTCCTTAACTGACGTTCTAAAATTTAATATTTGAACATACTTTTCTAAAGGGCGATAAATCGATTGCGGTATTCGCAGTGAGAACGCTGTTTAAATCATATTATTCTGGTGTATCTTGGGCATTCAAAAAATCTTTAAGAGCAATAAAAAAAAAAAAAAAAAAAAAAAAAAGGAGACGTGGCTATCACTGCAATCACACTGCAACATTTAGCCGTTTTCTCTAGATCTAGATAGATGTACCAGTTTAGTTACACCCGCCGGGAAAGTAGTATGACACGGTCGATTCATTTTCTCTTTTATGTTCATTCTAGTTTTATAGTTTTAAAGTTGATATGAAAATTTAGTATTTTGTTAAACTAATAACATGTAGAGCCAAGTACAAGTACTTCTAAACGTCGTAAGAAGTGAAAAGGACTTCATTTTGAGAAAAGTCAAGACTGGAAATTTTTTCATTTCATCAATTCAAGGGTATTAACTCGCATGGTTTACAATTTTTAACTGTGAATTCCGACTGATTCTGTGGATGTATTTATGGCAGTTTGGGACATAATGCAGTAAGTGATGAGGCGTTCACAAATCTTTCCCTGAATAAATATTTAACGGTCTCCTTCTCCAACTTTCCATCACATGTTATCGTGTATTGTCCATTGAATATAGGATTGAACGGGCAGGTCAACAACTTGAAACAAAATGGCGTCGTTCGCGTTCGCAAAGAATATGAGCACACGCTTTGAATGTGTATAAATACGTGTACGCAATTGATTTTTGCCCATGACCTTCAGGGCTCAGCCAATAGATCTATAAAGTCCACTCGTTGTATTGATTTTAGTATTTTCCGAAAAAGACCACTTGGGCGAATGATCATAGTGAAAGCCCTGTACACTGAGAGTAAAACACACAAGCTTTTTATGTATTGAGTATGATTTCAAAATGTAATGTTTAAGATGAGAAAGATCAGTTTAAAGCAAATTAAGTCCCCTAGCATTGATTACAGATTAATTTCCCTTTTTTACTATCTGCACCAAAACGTTTGCAAAATAAATAAAACTTCCATGCATAGCAATAGAAGTTCCTGTTTGAACAAAAAATGATAAAAATGATTGCTCTTGTTGTCGTGTCAGAATATCAGATCAAAGTGCAAAGTTTAGAGAATAAAAAATTATAAATATAACAGTAAATGCAATTTGCATATAATTTGTCTTTAAAAAAAAAATTTTTGTGCCCATCCCAAAGGTGCAGTATTGTTTTAAACAAGATGACTGGAAAGAACTGAATTTTTCCTATTTTTATGCCAAATTTGGTGTCAGCTGACCAAGTATTTGCAGAGAAAATGTCAATGTTAAAGTTTACCACAGACACACACACACAGACAACCGAACACCAAACATAGACTCACTCTGTTTACACAAGTGAGTTAAAAATGAAATAATCGTTGGCCTTTTTTTCGCCGACGTTTTTTTTTTTTTTTTTTTTTTTGATTTTTTTTTAAATTGCAAAGTCTACGTCATAACCATGTAATACGTCATTTACATAAATGATGTCACATGAGTCATCAATGCAAACACACACACACACACACACACACACAACGAATGCACGCATCACTATTACCACCACCTACCACATAAACCTCCTTTAAGTTCTGTCACGTATTCTGTACAGTTGCAGACACCAGCATCACTGCAGTAGGAACCAGCCGCACAATCCTCATCACTTCTGCAAGACAGCCCTGCAGTCCGTTCTGTACATAGGGATGATGCACTGATTGAATAGTGAAAGCAACACTAAACACACACTCACACACACACACACACACACATGCACGCGCAAAGAAATGATACATAGCAATGAATATGTATTATGTAATCATGTTGATTGTGTTGTCTGGTGGATAAAGTTAATAAAACGATAAGTGGGTAAGTTTTGATACGAATCATTTGAAGGGTATAACATCTGGGAGAGAGGGGAGGGCCCCCAGGATTTCAAGGAAGCTTCAATTGTCCACATCTACAAACGGAAGGGAGACGAAACATCCTGCGATAACCACCGTGGAATCTCTTTCCTCTGCATTGCCGGCAAGATCTTCGCCCACATCATACTGAACAGACTGGTTGACCATGTCTCCAAAACAGTCATCCCTGAAGCACAGTGCGGCTTCCGCTCAGGCAGGGGAACATGTGACATGGTGTTTGCCATACGCCAGACGCAAGAGGAGTGCCGTGAGCAGAACAAGGAGCTCAACATGGTCTTTGTAGACCTGACTAAGGCCTTCGACATGGTGAAACGCCGTTGTCTGTGGAAGATCCTCCTAAAGTTCTTCTGCCCAGAGAGCCTAATCCAGCTGATTGCGTCATTCCACAATGGCACGCAGGTGAGAGTACAGGAGAATACTGACATGTCGGATCCGTTCCTTGTGGTAAATGAAGTGAAGGAGGGCTGCGTCCTGACACCCACACTGTTCTCCATTTTTCTCTCTGCCATGCTGATTCCAAGACTGTGGCCAGGGCATCTACATTCATTTTCGCACAGATGGCAAACTTTTCAACTTGCGGCGACTAAACGCTAGTTTCAAGGTGTTTGAAGCACTGTTGAGAGAGTTCCTCTTCGCTGATGACTGCGCGCTTGCTGCATACACCCATGAGGACATGAAGTTCATTGTGGCCAGGATCTCAACTTCCTGCAGGTGCTTTGGACTCACCATCAGCCTCAGCAAGACAGAGTCCATGTACCAACCAGCTAGCTCACAGAACGCCAGTGCCTCCCCACCACCTGCAATCAAGATCGATGACACATAGATCAAGTCAGTCGACAAGTTTTGCTACCTGGGCAGCACCCTATGCAGCAACGGAGACCTTGATGCAGAAGTGACGCTGCACATCACCAAGGCCAGCTCAGCCTTTGGTAGACTCAACAACAGGCTGTGGAACCAAAAAGGCATCAGGCTGAGCACCAAAATCAAAACCTACAGAGCTGTTGTGCTGACCACCTTGTTGTACTGCTGTGAAACATGGACGACGTATCGCCGTCACATTCAACTTGAACAGTTTCGTCAGAAATGCCTACGAAAGATCTTCGGCATAAAGTGGCAAGACAGAGTCTCCAACCTCCAGGTCGTAGAGAGGTGCGGCCTGCCAAGCATCGAAAGCCTGCTGAACCACTGCCAGCTACGCTGGACAGGACACGTTGTCCGCATGACAGACAGCAGGATCCCGAAGATGCTATTGTATGGCCAGCTGAAGGAAGACCATCACGAACTTGGAAGACCCTGCAAGCGCTTCAAGGACACCTTGAAGACAACCCTCAAAGCCTGTGACATAGACATCGCTTCCTGGGAAACTGATGCACTTGACCCCTCTCACTGGAGGATGCTGTGCTCTAGTGGCATAAAGACGTTTGAAAACAAGAGAATGCTGACCATTAAGGAAAAGCGTGAGCGAAGGAAGCAGGGCTCAACTTCTGGAGACGTTTTCCCTTGCAACACCTGTGGGAAGTGCTGCACGTCCAGAATCGGCCTCTTCTCCCATATGAGGACACACACCGACAGATAAGCCTGCCTGCCTACTCATCCGTCGGTCAGACGGGAGACTCAATCATCAATTGAAACGATTAGAACAATATGCCATAATGCCATAATAATAAAAGAGGCAACTTAGAACACATATCAAATGATGAAATCAAATGAAATCTCAGACCAGCTGTTTCTTGATGTTCTTATGGAAACAAGACCACAGAAAGACAATTAAAGGGACCCCAAAGTGGATGGAGATTATGCGATATATAAACCCTGAAGTAAATTATATCCATACATTTGGTCCGAAATTGTTTGAGAAGAGCAAATTCAATGCATTTTGGAAAGATGTTTTGTCAGCATATACAAAATTTGGAAAAAGGTCAATTTAACAAATGGTAACGAATTATTGATGCAGGACATCGCCAGGACCAGAAGCTTCCCAGGGGCAGACGTGGGCAGCGACCACAACCTGGTCATGATGACCTTCCGACTCCGCCTCAAGAAGATCGCAAAGCAAGGTACCACACGAATGAGATTCGACCTCGAGAAACTGAAAGACCCAGAGGTTGCAGAATCTTTCAAAGCCATGATTGGAGGAAAATTCGCCGCACTGACCATCTTGCAGGACGAAGAGGTGAACATCGACAGAGAAACAACTGCATTTAACACTGCAGTGACTGAGGCTGCCAAAGAAGTTCTGGGCACAAAACGACCAGTGAAGAAGCCCTGGGTCACCCCTGACATCCTCGACCTATGTGATAAACGAAGAGCACTGAAGAACAAGAAAGGCACCCCTGAAGGAACAAACAAATACAGGACCGCCAACAACAAGGTCAAATCCAGCATGAGAAAAGCAAAAGAAAACTGGATAGAACAACAGTGCTCAGAGATTGAAGACAACCTGCAAAAGAACAACTCAAAAAGAGCGTACGCAACTGTCAAAAACTTGACAACAACCAAGCAAGGACGAGTCAGCACCATCCAGGACAAATCAGGGAAATGCCTCATTGAAGAAAAAGACATCCTACAGTGCTGGACTGAATATTGCTCCGAGTTGTACAACCATGACACCAAAGGTGACACTTCAGTTCTGAACTGTCCCCCATCAACCAACAACGACAGCCAGCCAATTCTTCGGGAAGAAGTAGAGGCAGCAGTGAAGACACTGAAAGCAGGGAAGTCAGCTGGCGTCGACAACATTCCCGCCGAACTGATTCAAGCTGGAGGCGAAGCGGTGATTGATGCCCTCACCACCATCTGTAATAAGATCCTGCAGACGGGAGAGTGGCCAACCACATGGACACAATCATTGGTCATCACAATCCCCAAGAAGGGCAATCTACAACAGTGCAAAAACTACCGCACTATCAGCCTAATCAGCCACCCCAGCAAGGTCATGCTAAAGGTCCTTCTCAACCGACTGAAGCCGCAAGCAGAAATGATCATCGCCGAAGAGCAGGCCGGCTTCAGAGCAGGGAGAAGCACAACAGAACAAATTTTCAACCTGCGCTTGCTGTGCGAGAAATATCTCCAGCACCAAAGAGACCTCTACCACGTCTTCATTGACTTCAAGAAGGCGTTTGACAGGGTATGGCACGCTGCCTTATGGGCCACCATGCACAAATTCAACATCAGTGAAGACATCATCCAAGCCATACAGAACCTATACGAAAGAGCAACCAGTGCAGTCCTCTTCAATGGTAGCACGGGTAACTGGTTTAGAACCACGGTCGGAGTCAGACAGGGCTGTCTACTCTCTCCCACTCTCTTCAACCTCTTTCTTGAAAGGATCATGACTGACGCCCTGGAAGATCATGTGGGAACTGTCAGCATTGGAGGCAGAGTCATCACCAACCTGCGCTTTGCCGACGACATTGATGGCCTGGCAGGAGAAGAGAAAGAACTCGAAGAACTCGTGCACAAACTTGACAAGACATCATCAGCCTACGGCATGGAGATCAGTGCCGAGAAGACCAAGGTTATGACCAACAACAGCCAAGGCGTAACGTCCAACTAGCACGTAAACGGTGAAAAACTGGAAGAAGTCTCCTCCTTCAAATACTTGGGCGCCATTGTGTCAGACGAGGGTTCGAAACCAGAGGTCCTGTCCAGAATCGCGCAGACTACTGCCGCACTGAGTCGATTGAAGACTATATGGAAGGACAAAAAGATCTCCCTCTCGTCCAAAATCAGACTAATGCGCTCCCTCATCTTCTCAATATTTCTATACGCTTGCGAATCCTGGACCCTCACTGCAGAACTCCAGAGAAGAATCCAGGCCCTGGAAATGAGATGCTTCCGCAAGATCCTGAACATTATATAAAAAGACCACATCACAAATGAGGAAGTGAAAAGAAGAGTCCAAAACGCCATTGGCCCATTCAAAGACCTGCTAACCACAGTGAAGGAACGCAAGCTCCGCTGGTATGGACACGTCACACGATCAGACGGCCTAGCCAAGACCATCCTGCAGGGTACCGTACAAGGAAGGAGGAAGAGAGGCAGACAGAGAAAGCGGTGGGAGGACAACACCAAAGAGTGGACGGGCCTGCCATTTGCCACAACTCAAAGGGCCGCTGAGGACCGAGGCAGGTGGCGCGAGCTGACCAGGCAGTCATCCATGGTGCCCCAACGACCCACCCACGGGTCAAGGGATAGATGAGATGAGATGAACGAATTATTAGCAGAACCGATATTTCATAATGATAAATTCAAGATTAATCTGAATGTTGTCAATCAAAGACCATGGGTGCACAACAATATTGTTTTAGTAAAAAAAATCTGTTGGACAGCAACTTATGGAGAATTGTTCGACAAATTCAAGATGAATGCACATTATTATTTATTTATTTTTATTTATTTATTTATTTTTTTTTTTTGGATTGCATAAACTATTTGAAATAAAACCGTTCGTAAACTGGGATCGAAAAATAGGTATACAGACGGACTCAGAAGTAGTACTTAAAAAATCGAAAGAATAAAAGAAGTAAAATTAAAATGGTTTCAAACAAAAATATGTTACAGAATATTAGTGAATAACAGCATATTAAGAAAAAATGGGTATTGCAGAGGACAGGTGCAATTTCTGTGACAATGAGAAAGATGCAATTGGACACTACCTATATAGTTGTCATTATGCTCGATCCTTCTGGGAAGAACTAGAATATATTCTAAGTAAAAAAATGTACACATATTAGGAGATTATTGTTTGAAATTGATCTGATTCTATTTGGTACAAACAGAATCGTTACAAACGATGAAGTATTGGACTTAATTATTCTGCTTGGGAAGTGTTTTCTATATAAGTGCAGACTAAACAAAAGAAAACTAAATATACAAATGTTTCAGAAAAAAATAAATGAACAGTACAAGGTCGAAAAATATAAGAAATATCTTCAAAGGAATAACCTCGAATTCCCGAGGAAATGGTTCCCATACACCGGTATCTTTGAAACATGAATCTCATTAATATTTATAAGGATGGAATGCAATCCTGTAGGAGGGTTCGGAATAAGCAGTTATTTCATTAGATATTAAGATGGTAATCTATTTTGAAAGTAATGATGATCCCTGATTGAAAATCAAACATATTCTTTGGAAGTATACCCCGGAGGTATTGATTATTTATCAATCTAATTGTTGACTTTTTTATTATGCAGATCCTTTCGAACGGTTCCACAGTCTTTGAGGAGCATTCATTGATTATATGGCTATGTGTCTTTTTTTCTATTCACTTATTTGCTTGTTGCTGATTTGTTGGTTTGCTTGTTTGTTTGTTTTTCTTTTCTATATGTTAATAAACAGAAATATGAAAACAAAACAAAATCAAGCACAAAACAACAACAACAACAAAAACAACAACAACAACAAAAGGAAGAAAGAAAGAGTTAATGAAAGGCAAAGAGAGAGGGGGAAGGGAGAGAACTCAGAACTCAGAAATGTTTTACTGCAAGGCCACCGGCCTGTTTGCAAAGGAGATACATACATACATTTAAGACATACAAAATACCAAAAATAAAAAGGGGAAGGGACACAACATTACTTAACTGAAAAGTAGACAAATAAAGATTTTCGTAACAGTTCCTGCAATTACGTTTTTTTTCTTGTGTAAACAGTTGTATTATCATGTCATTTCTTCTTCTCTCTTCTTTAAGGTGCAATATATAAACATTGCCACAGAGCGAGTAATGAGCCTGTTTTCGTTTTGTAAAAGTAACGCTAAGTCTGTGTGTTCATTCATATTTCTGAAAATGTTCACTATGTATTTTTCCCTGAATAACTGATACATTGGGCATACTAATAAAAAAGAAAAAGAAAAAGAAAAAAAGGCGTTCGTCTTCTACAATCTTACAGAAATGGCAGGAGTTTTTCTGTTTAGCGCTTGTGGAAGTTTATATCACTTATGCCTAGTCTAAATTTAGCAAAGACAGTACGAAAACTTATTCATAGTAATGTCTGAGATGTATTTTTTCTGGTTGCAACAAAGACTTAAAACAGCGATATATGGAATATCTATCACTTTCAGAATGTTTACTTGACCAGTCTTGTTTATAACAGTCTATTATACGTTGTTCAAAAAAAAAAAAAAAAAAAAAAAAAAAAAGGGACTACAAGCATCAGATTCAGTTCGATCACCAATACATCACGAACAAGTTCATGAAAGTGATTTGACAAAACAATCATTGACATTGCTTCCATTTTCACTTGTGTAAGTTTAATGTCCTTTTAGGTCGCCATACATATTCCATTTAATTTTGTCAGACCCAAGGCAGTGCACACGCTTACCATATGAGTATATGTGTATAACCTGTGAATTACGATAACAATTCATTGTGCCACTTTTATATAAGATTCAATACTGTAATTTGATGACTGTGAAGGATTGACATCAGGAGTTCTGCTGTTAAGATCGCCACACAGGGTTATATGTTGATGATGATGTTCGTCCTACGGATTCGATGATGGCCATGGCTTAAAAAAATCAGATGGAAGATCAGTGGCTGTGGGTCCGGAGGTACTTATGAGGCCAATCCAGGCTCTGAAGGCTCGCCCATATGTGGGACACTAGTGACTGGGTGCTGTTGTGGCAGCAACATCAACTGCATTGGCCCAAGCAACATCCACCACCACGACAGGGTTATATAGACATCACCAACTTCTAAAAGCAGATTAGTCAATCTACAAGTATAGACATGTAATCATTATCAAAATAAGCACTTTCCGGTGGTATATAAGTAGATACAAAGAGAACACCTTTCAAGCATGCAAACAACTGCTTATCAACAAAGAATGCACATAAGTTTTCATGTTCTTTTTTTTTAATTTCCGTACGAAGGGACAACCCTCATTCCTAAACAAACATGCAAGTACAATACCACCTGATTTCTTCCGTTGTCCGGTAAATTTTAGAGCAAGTTTATAATACATTGAAAATCCCGGAATTAAATCTGGTTTACAATTATCTTCAAATGTTTCATCAGTGCACACGAACAATGGCTCTCCACCGCCTTCTAACTCTTGGACTTCAGTATATACATGTCCGAGTGTCGTTACAAAATTGTTAGAGAGAGAGAGAGTGTGGGTACTCACTGCATCTGTTGAGAAGGTCACAGACGGTGCCATTTCTACAATTTTCCGTATTATTCGCACAGTTCTGACCGGTATCCAGACCTGAAGGAAAGAAGGAAAGTATGATTCCATCAACATGATCATGATCATCGTCATCATACTTTTGTAGGTTTTCCAGAACCAGTGCTCCCCTATACTGCACATAACTGGGGTGAGAGGAAGTAGATATGAGATAGAGGGAAGGGTCATTTCGTCTGACTTCCACAGTGATTGTAAGGGAAAGGAGATGGGGCGGGGGAGGGTGCTTGTGGGAGGGAGGAGGCAGGGGAGAGGGGTGTAAAAGAAAGAATAACGGGGAAAGGATAAAAACAACACCCCCAGCCCGCTTTTCTTTCTTTTTTGTTTATTGTTTAAAACGTCATTATTCTTCATTTTGTAAGAGAGAGAGCTCCGTGAAAACGGCCAAGAAAACTCCCAAGCTTGATCTTGTCCCTTTTTTTCTACAAGGTCAAAATCTACCGAAGCCGGGTGTTGCTGTGCATTTGGGAATCGGAACGAGCAGTGCGACGCCAAGTCCACTGAAAAGGCACATCCGGATAATGTGGCTCTCTGCCATACCAGATGACTCAATAGATCCGTCTGTGTTAATGGAATTGTTCAGTCAATCGAGGTCTGAATGGAATCAAATTGTGAATATATTTATATATTTATGATGTTTGTGAGTGTCTGCGGTTTAATGTGTGTCACTTTCACTCTTTTGAGTAGTATACTGCTGTTGTTGTTGCTGTATACTCACGGCATATTTTATCTGTGTCACAGGCACTACCAACCCTGCAGTTCCCGCTTCTTTCTCCAGAGCAGGAGTGCCCCACGTCTATCGCTGCAACACAATGATAAAAGACAGGAAAACATGAAGAATGAATGGACGAATAAAGGAAACAACGCTGCCAGTAATGAATAAAGGCGGGAAACCACACATGGAGAATGAATAGAGAAATAAATGAAACAACACTGCAAGACAGTGGTGAACAAAGACAGGAAAACAGAAAGAATGAATGAACGAATAAAGAAAACAACACTGCAAGACAGTGTTGAACGAAGACAGGAAAACAGAAAAAATGAATGGACGAATAAAGAAAACAACACTGCAAGACAATGTTGAACAAAGACAGGAAAACAGAAAGAATAAATGGACGAATAAAGAAAACAACACTGCAAAACAGTGACAGATAAAGACGGGAAAACATGAAGAATGAATAGAAGAAAAAAGGAAAAAAACTCTGCAAGACAGTGGTGAACAAAGACAGGAAAACAGAAAGAATGGATAGAAGAATAAAGGAACAACGATGTAAGACAGACATGAACAAAGAATGAAAACAAAGAATGAACAGAAGATTAAAGGAAACAACTCTGGAAACAGTGAGAAACAAAGACGGGAAAACTTAAAGAATGAATAAATGACTGAAGGATACAACGCTGCAATAAAGAAAGGAAAGGACCGATCATTGGAAGCATTATGGAAGTGTGGTTAACGATAGTGGCCAGGTCATTACATGATGATGTAACAATTATTGGAGAAAGCTACCTTGTCTTATCCGACTACTTCACACACACACACAAACACACACACACACACACACACACACACACACACACACACACACACACACACACACACACACACACACACACACTCGGCAACAGTGAAGGGGAAAAGGTTTTGGCCAAGTACGTCAACAGATTCTCCAAGCCCTTTGTGTAATTCCGACTGATGAAATTTATTTCTTGTTTGAATGTAAATCTTACCATGAGTTGAGAAATAAATGTGTGATTTATGAATATAATGCTGCAAAAAGAAAAGATCTCTATAGCATGTTAGCACTGAACGATATTGAGGTGATAAACTTGATGACAGACTGTATATCAGAAGCTTTGCAGATTAGGCAAAAATCACTACTCTGATAGATCTGATGGAATGGAGTTACTGATGGATGAAAGAACGGAGTCATTATGTTTTGGGAGGCCTGTTGGCTGATTACATTTCCTTTTTCCTTTAATGAAAGAACTTTTTAAAAATATTGTTTTGTTTCAATGTTTGCTCTCACCATATTCATTCCATTATTATAATGCTTTGTTATGCAACAAAAACATGTTGATGCATTCACCCATGTCATAAGGACCTCATGGCAAGTGACATTAAAGTATCAAAGTATAAAAAGTCTCTCTCCCTGTCCCTTTCTTTCTAAAGTTCCATCAGTCTTGGTCTTTCACGTGGACCATTCCTGCCATCATCTAATTTATCTTTCTCTTGTTTAGATATGTTTACAGCATTTGCACATTCACAGCCTACGATATCATTTCGATCCACGTCTTTACTTACCGCAGACAAAGTCAATATCACAAATTGATCCGGAGACGCAATTAGCTGTATCTGTTCCACACCTGGCACCAGCGTTTATACCTTTTTGGGAGCGCGCGTGCGCGCGCACACACACACACACAAACGCACGCACACACACACGCAGGCACACACACACACACACAAACGCACGCACACACACACGCACGCACACACACACGCAGGCACACACACACACACACACACACGCACGCACACACACTATAAACGTGAAATATTTACAGATGACATATCTCTTCAGTCTAGCAATTCAGATGCATGTAAGCCACATTTATAGGTTGCAAATCTGCACTTATTCACATTTAAGACCATACCTGGATTGCCTGTGATGCTGATATCAACTTTCAAAATTGTTCAGAAACCTAGGTGCATTATTTGATTTCGCTCTGTCCATGCACGACCATGTCAGTAATTTGTGTAAAACTGTAAACTTCCAACTGAGGAAAATCCGTACCAATCGACCGTATGTAACTACTGAAGCAGCCACTCAGCTTGTTTGTTCCTTGATCCTAAGTCACACTCACTGCTGCAATTCACTACTTGCTGGTTTGCCTTCTGATTAGTTCTCGGGCCTTAAGATGATTTTGACAATGTTGTCAGAATAATTTTCAGAAAGTCAAAATAGATCACGTTTACGTCAACTTCATGGGTTATCCATCCTGTTCAGAATTCAGTACAAAACTGCTGTATTGGCTATTGCCACTTTGAAGATCTCTCCCATCTTATCTTTCGTCCTATATACTTGCATCCCTTCCCGTTCTCCCAGGTCTTTAGCTAAAAAAGAAAAAAAGCAAAAAAAAGCAAGCTCATCCGAAAACCGCTTTAAAGACATTTGGCCCAAGGGCCTTTCAGTATCAATCACCCTCTGTCCGGAATTCTCTGCCTCTGCATCTCCGTCACTCACCAACACTGTCCTCTTTGAAAAGAAACGAGAAAACCCACCAGTTCAAACACGCCTTTGGGTGTGATGAAGCATAGCTAATTGCATGCATTCTTGCTCTTCCTGCCAATCCCACTTGACCGTCTATTGAAATAACCATATGGTGTGTCGGTGTGTGTGTTTGTGTGTGGGGGTGGGGGGTAGGGGCGGGAGTATATGTGTGTGCGCGAGCGTGTGTGTGTCTGCGCGAGCGTGAGTAAGCTTGTGTGCGTGTGTAGGACATATTTTGCATCTCGTGTGTGTGTGTGTGCGTGTGCGTGCGTGCGTGTGTGTTATTATAGGGAGGGGGGGGGAGGGGGGATTGTGTCATATACGTATAATCTATTATTAATGTTATCATCATTATTATCACTATTTAACCAACAAATAAATTTCAATATGGTATTCATAGAACATAGTTGGATTGTCTCTTGAATGGGTGCTGAGCATGAGCAAATCATCAAACGATCGAGTGACTATTCCACTAATTAACAAGCATTTAAGACAGATTCATTCCCTGCTTAGGAGTGTCTGTCTGAAGGTTTCCAGAGAGAAAGAGAGATAGAGGAAGATAGAGAAAGACAAACAGGGAGACTAACAGACAGGCAGATAGACATAGAAATATATGGCCCAAGAACCAAACCCTCAGTACTCACGACATGTCAAAGAGGTGGGATCTGAGACAAAGCTGCCCAGACACTGACATTTGTCATCAACACACAACGCCCAACGATCATCGCACGATGAACCCGCCACAGTCTCTTCGGTTTCCGTGCTCTCCGTGACATTCAGAATTGTGCAGTGCCCTCCCACTTTGTTATCTTTGGAATCTGCATGAATCAAACAACAAGACTCTATTTATGTGTGGTGTTTTGTGCATGTTGAATCCAAACAGTAATAGATCTTCAGGTGACCATAACCCCCTTACTCCGGCAGGGGGGAGTGGGGGGGGGGGATTTTTCATTATGGTATGTTGTTGTTAGTGAAGTGTCCTATTTGACTAAAATTAGATTTGTAGAGTTTCATAATACATTACTCAGCCTTCTACTATCAAGATTGACATGCTGAAGTTTACCCGAGCGTTACATGTGTTCTATTATTGACCTAAACTCCACAATTTCAAGTATCGCGTCGCCTCAATTTATAACGTTTTATTTGGTAAACAAAACATCATTAGTGGTTTTTGCGTCCATACACCCCACTTACATCAGCTGGGGGATTTTTCACAATGTCTGCTTTATAGTTTGGTCAGTTTTTCTGTCCGTGATTACCCGTGTCACATAACGTCAGCTGTGGTTGAAGAATCCAGATAATGTTAAAAAAAACACACACACAAAAAAAACACCAACTACATCAACTCCTTTCTTTGGCAGTTGCGAAAGGTGAGGCCAACACAAATAGCAGACAGATTAGAGTTCATTACAAACTAACTCTTATCATTCCTTTCGAATTACAGAAAATATCACTGAGTTATTTATGTGCACTACCAATCTGTGCAGTCTTTCATTTCTTGCCACAAGAACTTCTTTCTTGTACTTCGCATACATTAATGACATACTTTTACAGGGTTTTTTCTCCATTTTGGAGGGCTTTAAGATGCCAATCTGCGTCCTCGGAGAGTTCCTTTGTACTTGCTGAGTCTTCGAGAAACTGTCACAAATGAAGTATCCTCAGAGCTTCCAACACTGTGGGCTCTGATGGCATGGTCGTTGTGTTTCCCGGCCACAAAGGCTTCAGTGGAGCCCCTGATGCAGATGCCCAACTGAACGATGATATCTCTAAAGTCATGAGTTTTCTCACAGTACCAAGAGAACAAGTGAAGTGAAACGCACCAAGACATATTGCAATCTTCTGGGACTGTTCGCCAATTCGCCAAATAGCCATCAGTGCTTGCTTTGCAACTGGAAAGTCAAACGTGACCAAGTCATACTCCTGACCCAGTTGTCATGTTGCGTTCAGTGACACATCCAGAACGTGTTGCACTGTTATATTGTCGATGACAGGATGAAGAACAGGTTGGGCACAGTCAATTGATGACTGGAGAGATGGTTTCTGGCAGCAAGCTGTTACTTTGAAGACCTTTGTAGCAGACTGCAGTCTCAAGTTTAAGGACACAACTGTGAGACATTCAGTGGCCAAAGCAATCCAAAGTATGCATGCTGACAAGCTAAGCACTTCCTGTTAGAAGGCGGATTGCAGTGCCCAGAACGACATGCTTTGGCATTTCCACTTTCCACTTGTGAAAACATAACACGTGTCTTGCGAAACAGGCAGTAATTCTGTTTTTTTTTTTAAGGTGCATTTTCTTTCCAGTTAGAACACGTTCCATAAAGTCCTTTGCAGAACCAGGTGCCTTTTGATATTCAGTGAAAAAATTAAAATAAAAACCGGAAAAAGAAAAAAAAAGACGCCATTTCTGGGGGCAATGGCTGACTTGAGCTTCTCTGTAACTGAATAAGACCGCGGAGAGTGAGGGCTGCCTCTTCCAACCCTCCATCCTCTGATGCAGAGGCAACAAAAGCACTTGTAATGGTTCTGCTTGTATGTGTCTGATGAGTACATTAACTCACTCTGGTGATTTGGAGCTGCAAAACCTATTTTGCACCCAGAATATTCAGTGCTGTGGTTTGGATTGTGAAACAGCAGGTGTTTTTCTTTCATGTATGATACGTCTCGCAGCATTAATGCACGCTCTACATCGTCTTCGCCAATGATGATCTATTCAATTCACTCGCACACATGGTTAAAAGTGGACTTCCTTTTGTAAATAATATGTCTCTTCTTCCATGTCTATCCATATGCCTCAGAATGAAGTCCCTTCCGAAAGATTTTGTGGGAGTGCGCTTCCCATGCCGCAAGATCTGTCATGTAATTAGACGATCACAATTCCCTCGGTTAGAGAAGCTGCCTCTCTGATCGAGTCTTCAGCAATTTTGCCACTTTTTTCCGCATTTGAGAGCTCTGATGTTTATAAACTGGGCTCCATTTCCTCGCTTTGTCACACATGATGCAGCAACCTCTTGCAAAAAAAAAATAAAAAAAATAAAAAATAAAAAATAAAAATATTAAAAAAATATAGGCTTTCAGTGCAAGTTGTCTTTTTTCCTGGGAGATGATGGTCCGG
Source organism: Babylonia areolata (assembly GCF_041734735.1). NCBI lineage: Eukaryota > Metazoa > Mollusca > Gastropoda > Neogastropoda > Buccinidae > Babylonia > Babylonia areolata. Next base: position 5,790,950 of record NC_134910.1, on the reverse strand, counting down.
TTGTGGTATCCTCCTTCTCTTAGGCTTTCTGTCCTTATAATTATCAGTGTTTCACGGTTTCCATTTGAGAACATGTCTGGCATTTTTCTTGTGAAATACGTACAATGCATCATCCAGTCTCTTTGCAAACGTGTTACCTTCAAACTTTGTACGGGCTTTGTGGACATATCAAATTTCATATTTCTCAGTCTGAGACTTGCTTTGTTCGGTCACATCTTATGACTGTCTCAAAGTTGTTTTTGTTGTGAATGATGCAGAATTCGTCTGTCCACGCTTCTGAATTTTATATTTAACACTAAGAAAATTATGTTCATTATTCTGGTACTGTGGTATTACATCAAGGTATACCCGAGACTTCATCCATATAGATTGTAAGATTGATACAGTGTGATTTCTTTCATAAAACTGCATGGAAAAAGAAAAGAAAAATAAACCCGCTTCATTTTTCTTGTGGACATTGTAGTCGGCCGAGACATAAACCATGTAAATTAGACTTATTAAATGCATTACTACATATCATCACACGATTCTATTGTAATATAGTGCCTAATCATGCCAGCAGTTACCTCACGCTGACAAAGAAATCCTTCATACAGTAATCAGGTTGCTGGTGTTTGAGCATTTTCAGTACACTGGAAGTATTTGATCACGTGACAAGCTATTACGACACTAATCCCATTTTAATGTTATTCATGGAATAGCTGTTTTCTTTCTGTAGACATAAAGAAATTAGCTTGTGATGAAATATCTGGATATAGTGCCTTTTCAAGCACATATACCCCCAAAAGGTATTTATAGGGCTCAAAGACGGGAAAATGGCCTATATTAATCCTCCCCCTGCATTAATACTGCGATTTAAACTTGGCAGACAGGTAAACTATGATTTCTGACATAAAAACACACCAGAAAATCACTATGAAAAATACCCCTCCGGGTGAGGGTTACTGTATGCCACCCGACAGACCGTAAGTATGGCCACCACTGAACTGACTCAGCCGTGGTGCAGATTCTTCCCTGGTTCAAGGCTCCACGGTGACCTAACATGTGAAGTGCTGCTATGTACCTGCTATGGTTAGTTCAAACGTTTTATGTCATGTAGGTGACATATGCACAGAGAACAGGGGTCAACGATAGTTCCAGATGCTTCTAGTACTTCCCATAGTGTCTCAAAAATACAGTCACAGTCATGTTACATTTCCGAGATAAGTGCTCAGGCAGTAACTAATCTACAACACTGCACCCAGATAGCGAAGCAGAGAGAGACAGAAACAGGGAGAGACAAAGGTAGAGGGAAAGAGAGAGCGAAACACAACGATAGAGCTTGAGAAAGAGATATGGAGGGAGAGAGAGAGAGAGAGAGAGAGAGAGAGAGAGAGAGAGACAACAAAAGACTAAAGTAGCGTACCGCATTTCGCCGTTTGAGGATCCGATACTGTGGCGTTGCACTGACACTTTCCACCAGAGCAATACCCTCCGTTGAGACACAGTTCAGGAAAGGACTTACAGTCGCCGTCTTTGGGAATTCCTGGTTACACAGCGACAGAACATGCAATCGTTAGAAATATTCATACTTGTATTTAGCGATATTAGTAATAAACCTAATTCCGTGTCGTATACGGACCAAACATGTAATCACTGTTGTTGTTGTTGTTGTTGGTGTTTTATCAATCCTTTGATATGAAATAATGAATGTAATTATCAGTGACGGAGCCCATAGTTACCAAGCATTTCGTCTGAAGTTGCAAAAGGAAATTATCTGTAGCATGGCCATTCTTATTAACTACGTGTCACAAAGTGGAAAAATACGTTAGCATTAATAATGTTGCCAGTTTTACCCATCCATGATGGTAAGCGGAATACATCTATGTGTTGTTTTTGTGTTGTTTTGCGTCGTCTGTTTTGTTTGTTTATGTTTGTCTGTGTACCTGGGTGACACAAGATCAATCTGAGACAAAATCGGAAGTTCGCCAAAAACCATATGGCTTTTCATTTAAATACAGGTCGAAAGCACTGAGTACCTTACTGTGGTCGTTGTGGGTGTAATAACACAAACTCAAAAATAATTTTGTATAATCGTGTTTTGAAAGCTTGCACGGATACGAATGAACTGTCGATTGTTGCATTGCTTACTGATCGACCAAAGTAGCAATACACAGAATATCACATCCTAACTACCTGTGATAGTTATGGGTATTTGTTTGAACTAATATCAAATATACTCCAACATATCAGAACTATTCCGCAAACTGAATTCGAAGCAGCAGCAGCAGAAACAACAACAGTAACAATAGCAGTGACATAGCAATAATAGCAGCAACAGTAGTCGTGACACTAGAAGTAGTAGCAGCAATAGTAGTGGCAGTAGCAGCAGCAGGAGTAGGAATTATAGCAGCAGCAACAGAAGTTCAAACAAGCAAACAATCACAAGTACACATACACATGTCACGTTATTTTTGTTTTTGGTTTGTTTTATGTTGTTGTTTCTTTTTGGGTGTGTGTGGGGGGGGGGGGGGAGGGTCCAGTTCTCCCATACAGCCGAATTAGATGAGCTGTTTCTTTCTTCTTCTTCTTTTTCTGATTTTCAAATTTCCTTTCTTCACCTGCCTTTTCTGAGCGGTTCAATGAGCTCTCTTTTTTTATATATATTTTCTCGGCTTTGGAAATTATACAAATAATGAGGCCAGGAAACGATATGATTAACAAATAGTAAAGGGTGGTAACTCTCTCCATTACACAAGGTACACAACTTCAAGTCAGTGATGCTTACGCTACCGATTCAGCTAGCACACAGGCAAATAAAAGGTACATTGGAAGAAACCCAGACACTTCCTCAAAAAAAAAAAAAAAAAAAAAACCAAAAAAAAAAAAAAAAAAGCGCCGGGCCTGTCCTTATACCAATCATTTGACATGTGCACACAGCAGCAAAGACAGAAGAAAATTTAATGTGCAAACACAATTTTTTTTTGTTTTTTTTTTTTTTTGTTTTGCTGCCCCATCATCTGCGCCGTTTCAGTGGCATTATTCCCACGCCGCTCATTTAGATTCCCCCGTACACGGCCACACCCGGGTTCGTCCGTCGCAGTTCCAGCGTCGGCAGTCCACAGGGAACCATCGATGTTAGGTCGCCTGGAGGCCACACACCAGAGGAGACCCTGCACTGCTACTGAGTCACTTCGGTGGTGTTCAGTGGTGCCTGTTCTGTTTTAACGTACTTAGGACACCACCTACTAAGCCCCCTACTAACAACAATAATGGCTTAGTCGCGGAGCCAGACTGAGTGGAGACCGCCACCACGTCCCTCAAACAACAGCCCCCATGAATCTGCCGACACTGACGACATTGACAGGACTCACCCCAAGCACGGAAGTGGAGGGGTATCGAAACTGAGGTCACCATGAGAGCAGGGCATGAAAGGTCACAGACTTTGAGACTATTTTGTTTATACTGATGACGATGAAGGAGAAGGAGGATGACGATGATGATGACGATGTTGCTATGGAGGTCCATTTTGGTTTGGGACTGCGTGACAAGGCTGTACTCTACGCTTCCTGTCATAATGATATCCCGGCGTTAACCAGGCCCGAGAGATACAGACACTTGTAGTGTTGGTCAGGTAATTAGAGCAACACACCCAAAGACGCATCCTTGAAGTGGATGACACTCGACTGTGTGGTCCCAGTCTCCCCATTTAAGCCCACAGCACACTCAACTCTGGGTAGGAGCCGGCCACGGGCCGAAAAACCCACCTCCGCTGGGATTCGAACCCGCGTCCTCCCAGCCGTCAGTCCGCGACGCTAACCACTTCGCCACGGCGGCTGGTTTGCAAACACAAATTAGCTTTTATTCAAGACTGGTATAGCCTCTTTAATCCCGAATAAGCTACACAGAACACGTGGACAATACAGAACAAATACATGGTTGCCTCGGTAGTTTATCCACTGGAAATTATACAAATAATGGGCCAGGAAACGATATGATTAACAAATAGTAAAGGGTGATAACTGTCTCCATTACACAAGGTACACAACTTCAAGTCAGTGATGGTTACGCTACCGATTCAGCTAGCACACAGGTAAATAAAAGGTACATTGGAACAAACAAGTCTTTCTCGGCTTTGTTTATTCTATTTCCCCCTTCAGCTTTTCCTGCGCTCTCAGGCTGCCTTCACATTTAGCCTATCACGTTGCTGACAGTAGCTGGCCGAGAATTCTGCGCACGTCATTTTGCACTTTTTCGCCATGTATGCCTGCGGAAAGTGTTCACACTGGCGACCATCCGTCTCCAACCCGTTTCCAGACAGCATTTTGATTTCACGTAAGCACACAGATGAAACCAATAGCTGGTCCAAGAGACGAAACTCTTAATTAAGGCCAGAAGCGTGAATCCCAAAATTATTAATTTCTTCCGTGTAGCTAACAGCAACTGGCTGGGTTCAGCGTGAACGTAGCCTTACCATTTAAACTCAGTCCACTTTGTTTTGTTTTTTAACTCCACTCATCGAGATGTCGATGGGTGTGAACCCAATTTTCATCAGGTCAAAATACATTTCCGAAGTTCCGAACAACTTTACTGGTGTTTTATAAATATGCCTGGCCGCCGAAGGAGCCGCTGGACAGGTATCCATTCTGTTTAACATGTTTGTGGAAGATCATACAGAAAACTGCGTCGGCAGTCCACAGGGAACCATCGAAGGAGACCCTGCACTGCTGATGAGTCACTTCGGTGGTGTTCAGTGGTGCCTGATCTGTTTTGACGTACTTAGGACACCACCTACTAAGCCCCCTACTAACGACAATAATGGCTTAGTCGCAGAGCCAGACTGAGTGAGCGTCCCTCCCAGAGTGGAGACCACCACCACGTCCCTCAAACAACAGCCCCCCATGAATCTGCCGACACTGACGACATTGACAGGACTCACCTAAGCACGGAAGTGGAGGGGTATCGAAACTGAGGTCACCATGAGAGCGGGGCATGAAAGGCCACAGACTTTGAGACTATTTTGTTTATATTGATGACGATGAAAGAGCAGGAGGATGACGATGATGATGACGATGTTGCTATGGAGGTCCATTTTGGTTTGGGACTGCGTGACAAGGCTGTACTCTACGCTTCCTGTCATAATGATATCCCGGCGTTAACCAGGCCCGAGAGATACAGACACTTGCAGTGTTGGTCAGGTAATTGGAACAACACACCCAAAGACGCATCCTTGAAGTGGATGACACTCGACTGTGTGGTCCCAGTCTCCCCATTTAAGCCCACAGTACACTCAACTCTGGGTAGGAGCCGGCCACGTGCCGAAAAACCCACCTCCGCTGGGATTCGAACCCGCGTCCTCCCAGCCGTCAGTCCGCGACGCTAACCACTTCGCCACGGTGGCTGGTCAGAAAACATAATTATATCATGTAGATAAATGGGAACAGTGTACAGATGAAGTGATAAATGTCTGTATAAAGTTTCGGAAAATTAATGTGTACAGAAAAATAATGGTGGTTCGTCCGTTGGGATCGACGTGAACAATCTAGTCATCCTGGGGGCGGGTGGGTTGGGCTCTGTGGGTGCGCAGATGACTGGTCAGGCCAATCCGCGCCCGGAAGGTTCTGACGCAGTGTGGACAGGGGATGGTGGCGGCTGTCAGGGACTTGCTGGCACTGCTTTTCCTGGCCTGTCTGCATTGCTCTGCTGCAGTGATTCTGTTGGCCTCACAGGATTTGGCGCCTTTGTGGACAGCTGAACGCCACTTTGGTCTGTCCATTGCATTCAGCTCCCATGTGTCGTGGCTGATGTTGAAGGCCTTCAGAGGAGCTTTCAGAGTGTCTTTGAAGCGCTTCTTTTGGCATCCATAGGAGCGCTTGCCATGTTGGAGTTCGCCGTACAGCAGTTTCTTGGGGAGCCGGTGGTCTGGCATGCGAACTACATGGCCTGCCCAGCGCAGCTGGGCCTGCATCAAGATGGTGTAGATGCTGGGCAAGTTTGCACGAGTGAGCACCTCTGTGTCAGGGATCTTCTCTTGCCACTTTATGCTGAGAAGTTTTCTGAGGCTGGTGGTGTTGAAGTGGTTCAGCTTTTTGGCGTGGCGTTTGTAGAGCGTCCATGATTCTCATCCACAGAGCAGTGTGGTAAGAACTATGGCCTTGTATATTTTGAGCTTCGTCTCCAGGGTGATGCCTCTCCTGTTCTAAACGTTCTTATGGAGTCTGCCAAAGGCAGTGCTGGTTTAGGTGAGTCTGGCATTCACCTCGTCGTCGATGACAACTGTGCGAGAGAGTGTACTGCCCAGGTATGTGAACTTGTCCGCATTCAGTCATTGCCCTTTGATGAAGATGTTTGGTTTAACGTAAGGCTTTCCTGAAGCTGGCAGGTGCATCACCTCAGTCTTCTTTGTGCTGATTGTGAGGCCAAAGTTGTCACAGGCAGCAGAGAACTTGTCACCGCTGTGTTGCATGTCAGCTTCGGAGGCAGCATTGAGAGCGCAGTCATCAGCAAACAGGAAGTCGTTGACGGTGTCTGTCCTCACTTTGGTTTTTGCTTGAAGCCTCCTGAGGTTGAAGAGTGAGCCATCTGTGCAGTACCTGATGCCAATGCCTACGTCAGCGTCTCTGAAGGCATCTGTCATCATGGCTGAAAACATGAAAACAGCATCCCATCGTGTAGCTGCCGTATGATGGTGATGAACTTTCTGGGACATCCGTACTTCGCCATGATTCTCCAAAGGCCATCTCTGCTAACAGTATCGAAGGCCTTGGTCAGATCGACATAGGTGGAGTAAAGGTCGGCGTTCTGTTCCTGACACTTCTCCTGGAGCTGCCTGGCAGCAAACACCATGTCGATAGTCCCGCGTTCTTTCCAGAAGCCACACTGGCTCTCTGGTAGGAGACCTTGCTCAAGGTGCGCTGTGAGACGGTTGAGTAGCACTCTGGCCAGAGTCTTGCCTGCGACGGACAGCAGGGATATTCCACGATGGTTGTCACAGGCCTGACGATTTCCTTTGCGCTTGTACAGGTGTATGATGGAAGCGTCTTTGAAGTCCTGTGGTACTGCCTCATGCTGCCAGATGAGCTGGAATAGCTGATGGAACTTCTCAGTCAGCGCCATACCACCTTCTTTGTAGACCTCAGCTGGAATGAAGTCTGAGCCAGGGGATTTGCCACTGGATAGCAGACGGATAGCTTTCTCGGTCTCCTCCAAAGCTGGGATGGCATCTAGCGACTCACTGACTGGCACCTGGGGGAGTCGGTCGATGGCTTCATCATTGATGGTGGAAGGGCGGTTCAGTACGCTGTCAAAGTGTTCAGCCCATCTCTCAAGGAGATCCCGTCCTTGTCAGTGATTAGGGTAGAACCATCAGCACTGAGGAGTGGAGCAGATCTGGAGGTGGTGGGACCGTAGACTTCTTTCAGGCCGTTATAGAAGTTCTTCATGTCGTTCCTATCTGCAAAGCCCTGGATCTCATCAGCTTTGTTGCTCAACCAGGAATCCTGCATCTGCCGCAGCTTCAGCTGGATGGTGCTGCGTGCACTCTTCAGTATGTCTTTCTTTGACTGTGACTTGGGATCTTCAATGTGGGCTCTGTAGGCTTGGCGTTTGTCTTCCAGCAGCTGCTTGATTTCAGTGCAGTTCTCATCAAACCATTCTTTGTGCTTTCTGGCAGAAGGCCCCAGGCACTCCATGGCAGTGTTGTACACCGTCTCATGTAGTGCACACCATGCTGCCTCCACATTCTAGTTGTCCAGCATGGTGGACTCAAGGCGTTCCTCCAGGGTGTCAGCAAAGCTCTGCTTGATGTTGCCTAGCTCCAGCTTGTTGACATTCAGGCGTTTGGGTGCTTTCATGCCCTGAGGCCGTCTCTTGGGCTGGATGTGGAGGTTGAGTTTGGAGACGATAAGGCGGTGGTCTGTCCAGCACTCGGCGCCGCACATGGCCTTCGTGACTCGTACGTCCTGCCTGTCCCTCTTCCTGACAATGACAAAGTCGATGAGATGCCAATGCCCAGAGCGTGGATGCATCCATAACGGCCTGTTATGGGTAGGGAGGCAGAAGACGGTGTTTGTGATAAGAAGGTTGTGCTCGGCACATATCTGGAGAAGTAGTTGACCATTGCTGTTACAGCTGCCAACCCCATGCTTCCAAATCACACCTTCCCAGGAGGTGCTGTCACAGCCAACTCTTGGGTGATGAGCTTGTCTGCATTGGGAACAGTGGTGATGACAGCGTTCAGGTCCTCGTAGAACTTGTCCTTCATCTCATCCGGGTTGGTCAAGGTGGGCGCTTAGGCACTGACAATGGTGGTAAACTTCTTCCCGTTACATAACGGGAGTTTCATCGTCATCAGGCGATCGTTCACTGCTTTCGTGGGGGGCCAGCCAGCTTGCCAACGAGGGTTGTCTTCACTGCAAAGCCAACTCCAGCCTCACGTCTCTCTTCAGGTCCGCGTCCACTCCAAAAGAAGGTGTAGCCTGCGCCTCGCCCACAGAGTTCGCCTTCTTCTGCCAGTCTGGTCTCACTTAAGGCAGCGATGTCGATGTTGTACCTAGCTAGTTCACTTGCAATGAGTGCTGTGCGTCTCTGTGGTCTGTCAGAGTTGCCTCTGTCCAGAAGCGTACGCACGTTCCATGTGGCAATGGTCAATGGGGTGCTCCTTGTTTTCTTCTTTCTTTCCTTTGTGTGTCGACCGCTTGAGTAGGGTTCCCGTCAGCCGCGGTATGCTGACTAGGGTGGTGTGGAGCAGGCAATGTTTAGGGCACCTTTTCTAGCCCCTTCCTCATGCCCTGGAGGTGAGCAGTGCTGTCCTTAAGAGGGCTGCTCAGTCGCTCAGGGGGCTGCCGATCTCCACCACTGCTCCAGTCGGTGAAAAACGACCCTATGGCCTGAGCCGCCTGTTTCAGGTCCGCGGCTACGACTGCCAGTGTACCCACACCTGTCGCTTCGTCGCTCGCCTTTCGCCACAGGGCTTGGGGAAAATGATGGTATTGGATAAAGGATGACTGATCATTTGCGCGATGACTTTGTTTATAGTGAGGAAGAGTTGCGCACCGTCGACCTCACTCTCTTGTCCGAGACCGTCTGTATCCAGTGGCAAGACGAGGTCAAGACGACTGGAGATGGAAACGGATGCAGTGGATGACGAGGATGTCCTATGTGCCTCATCCTGCCCTCAGCACTCCACAGTGCTCTGCTGCAACCGCCTTCCTCTCCGTTGAACCATGAAGGTTTCTTCCGCAGAGACCGCCAGATCCAGTCTTCAGATGCTTGGGTAGACAAGCTCTAACTCACCAAGGGTTTGAGACCCGTCGGCTACCCTCACCTAGTTTAGCCAGCCTGTCAAAGCCGTTGCCCGGGGGTTGGGTGCTGCCGCATGCTAGCAGCTTCTTGGACCCATAAATGAGAGCTGGGTGCCGATGGGGGCCAACAGAGGATGAACCACTCCCGGAAGAGCGTGACAAGCCCCCTCTAGAGGTACTACCCCTCCCATGCACCCCCTAACCCCCAGAAAAATAATAATAATGATTAAAAAGGAGGGGGGGGGGGGGAGAGAAATGAGGAACATATTTTATGTCAGCAAACAGAAGAAATAGAAGAAGAAAAAAAAATAATGTGTGACCCAGCAAATTAAGCTATTCAAACTGAATTTTACGTCTAAAACAGGATACAGACAGAAAAAGGGAAATAAATACAAATGGGGATTTTTCTTCTTTTTTTTTTTCTTTTTTTTTTCAATACAAATTGAGGATTGTAAAATAAGACTCACTCTTGGAAAGTGGAGGCCCCACAAAAAATGGTGTGCGTGTGTGTGTGTGTGTGTGTGTGTGTGTGTGTGTGTGTGTGAAAATATCATCACTCACTGCATGTTTTTTGAAGATCGCAGATAGTGTTGGCGGCGCACTGATCATCCTCTACACACCCAGAACTGCCCATTGTGTGTGTGTGTGTGTGTGTGTGTGTGTGTGTGTGTGTGTGTGTGAAAATATCATCACTCACTGCATGTTTTTTGAAGATCGCAGATAATGTTGGCGGCGCACTGATCATCCTCTACACACCCAGAACTGCCCATTGTGTGTGTGTGTGTGTGTGTGTGTGTGAAAATATCATCACTCACTGCATGTTTTTTGAAGATCGCAGATAGTGTTGGCGGCGCACTGATCATCCGCTACACACCCAGAACTGCCCATCGCTAAACCTGCATAAGAGTAGTGGTGATGGAAATTGTTACTTAACTACAGCAGATCGTAATAGTCAAACAACACGCCAGGACAGTCTCAAACCAAGAGAGATAACCAGGACAGAATAGAGAACAAGAGTCAGTCTGCTATACAACAGTCTGCTAGATGGCCGTCGGTGGCTCTCCTGAGCCGACGCCCTTTTATGGATCTCGTTTTTAATTCTATAAGGGTGTCTAGCCACCCGCCTCACCAGTCCCGGAAGGGAGCGGTGGGAGTGCCAGTTTAGTCGCCGGCAACCCAACCCGACCCTGAACAGGTTGTACGGGATTACAGGTTACCAGTAGCAGATCTAATGACCTGACTTGACCTGGACACAACACATACTACAGTACTCAGTACCGGTTAACGATCAGTAGTCATTTTGGGTGAAACAAATTTTCAATTTGCCGTTCTTAGTCGTCCCAGTACTATGAAAATGAATGACATGCTTGAAATATTTGGCTTTATTCACTCTGTTTCTCAAGCAACTGACATACGTGTCATATTTTAGATTGGGTTATTTTTAGGCCTCATGACAACATCATTAAGTCTACTTCAGTGACACAGAAGCATACTTCTTAACTGTACTGTCGACATTTGTTATGGCAATATTGAAAATACGTACATGTGGCTGTGCAGTCCACCCTTAGAACGATCTAATCACAATGTGATACATCTTCTGCCAACATATAAACGAAAGGTAAAGAATTTTCTGGAAACCGCGGACATACTGTAATCAACCGTGGACAGCCGATAGTGTTGAAGAACTGCGGGGATGTTTTGAAGTGACAGCCTTGGATGTATTCGTTAGAAGCTGCACAGACCCCATTCAGCTGGTTGATACTGTTACAGGGCACATATATGTTTTGCAAGGAAACTATCATCAAAACAAAATCAGTATCAGTGTACCCCAAAAATAAACCTTGGGTGACAGAGGAATCAGAAGCATTTGAATCAAAAGAAACTGGATTTTCTGCTGTGTAAACAGGATGCATACAGGGAAAACTAAAAGGCCTTCAGGCAACAATCAAGGTCAGCTAAGTTACAGTACAAAAACTGAGTTGAAAAGAAGTTTAAATCTGGAGAAAAATAAGGAAGCTTGGAAAGGTCTTAGAACAATGATAGGTGAGAATGGAAGTAGACGGTATGTTGTTAAACAGACAATCCGTTTGCTGCCGGTAACGAAATCAACCAGTTTAACTCTCTCCATACGAACGGCGAAAGAGACGACGTTAACAGCGTTTCATCACAATTACCATCATCAAAATATTGCAAGCAGAACGCTCTTATACTGAAGACGTGAATGTTGACAAAGAATACCACAGTTCTGACGACGGAAGCTAAGGGTTGGGTCATTCAGACACCCACTGGACATCCGAGGGGTCTGTGTTGAGGAGAAGAGAGGACTGGCCGTACTGAGTGAGTTAATGGACGTTTTGACGTTAGGGATTTTAGCGATCAGTGTCAGATTTTGTGCCAGTCGATTGAACCAGAACATTTTGAAATAACAGAGGATGATGTTGTGGGGATCTTTTTCTAAGCTGCACTCGCACAAATGTCCAGGCGGAGATCGCTTAAAAAGCCAAGTGTTAAAATCTTGTGCCGGAAAGCTTCGAATGAGCTTGACATTCATCTTATGGTGCCTTTTGGATTGTCACTTTTACCCAGATAATGGAAAAAAAACAAAAAAAAAAACATCTACAATTATCCCCATACCTAAAAAAATCAAACCCCAGTAATTTCAATCATTTTTCGCCCTCTTGCCATAACGCCTACAGATGTAAAGTATATGGAGAAATTAGTTCACAAGCATTTACTGAACGACGCGACTGGTCTAGATCCTTTCTAATAGGGTTGTTGAAGACGCTTCCCTCACATTTCTTCATATGGTTTCTCAGCGTGTGAGTGCTGATGGCTGCCTGTCGGATGAAATTGTCCTCAAAACACAGGGGCTCCACAGGGGGTGTCCTGTCTCCCACATTATTTCCAATCTACACTTACCAGATTAGATGTCAGACTTGTTTTTACATCACTTTTTAAATTTGCGGACAATACAGCCCTGGTGGGACTTCTGGAAGACGATGACTCCTTAGCTACATAACTTTACTAAAATTTCTGTTCTTAGTGCATGGTGTAGAGACAGCTACTTGGAAATGAATGTTGGTAAAACAAAGGAATCAGTTATAGACAGAAGGAAGACAGATAACAGTTATGCACTAAACGATGATCATATGGAAGTTGTGCCGTGTTTTAAACATGTAGGTACATTAATTGACAACAGACTTTCTTTTAGTTTTGCAGACGACACACAGCTATAGAGAATGTCATCCTACTGAAACAGGTCAACCATACAGACTTTAGAGTCATGCATCACAGATGTCATCACAGAAAGATCATTTTAAAGTCAAAACCTACAACCTGGCAACTTGATCCCATCGTGACCTCTTTTTTAGTTGGAAATGCCGACACTCTCTTGCCCACTTTGGCACATATAGTAAATGAGTCCATGACAACAGATTGACAGAAGTCAAACATACACAGGACATTACAAAGAATTTTTTTAAATGACAGATGCACAATCACACCACTAGATGATACTGACAGAATTATATCTGACACAGCATGCTGCTGAAAAGCTCCCACCCACAGACAATTGCTGCTGAGGAGACGCCAGAGACTGGGAGACCCATTGCAAAGAGTGGTTCTCAGAAAGGAGAGATGGTTAGCCACCGACAGTGGTGCCGAGGACACCAGGAAGACCATTGACACAGACATGGAAAATCTCTTCTCTGAGGTCACGTGTTATAGCCAGGTCAAGGCCAGCAGCACAAGTGAGAAGCACGTCTCGACCTGCACGTGCTTTGCGCTCGGACAACAAGACAAGAGTGCTCAGCCAGATTAATATTAAGGACGCTTTCAGAAAGAGGCAGGCGAACGAACCCTCTGATCTTGCTGGTGACGAAGGTTCATCCATACCTCGAATCAATAATGAATGGGGGTCCGGCCGGGCATTCCACCACGGAGGCAGTGACGGTATTGACAAAGAGAGCCAGGCAGGTTGGTCACTTACACTGATCTTGGCAGGAAGAAAGAACAGTGTTCCTCAGTGAAATGTGTTTGCTACAATGTGTGGGTTAATCAACAAATTAGAAAATGCAGACTTCACTGATTTTTTGTGTTATATTTTTCTTTAACAGAAACATTTGCCTCTGTTGAGCTGAAATCAAACACTTTGTTTTGATACATTTGTTTCGAAAGCTAGAAAACTTTGTAAACATGGTATGAACAAAGGGGATGCTGCAGTTTTAGTCAAGAAACACCATTCCAACGAATTAAAACAGAGGTCGAAAATGCCATAGAGCTGAAAATAAGTTCTGTATTAATGTGTACCACTAAAGATGTTTACGTATCAAAAGAGCAGGTTCTCACAGAAAAGTTTGTTTGGATTAGGGAAAAGGAGGGGGATTTATTAAGGTCTCAAAGTCCTCAGGTTGCTGAAAGGCAAAGAAATCCTTATGGTTGAAAATAAGATGGTGCAGAAGAACGAAAACGACAAAACAGAAACGTTTGTTAAAGCTATTCTCTTCTTCTTTTTCACAAAATAAATAAAATGAGTAAACAAATAAGGAGTGCTTCAGGAAAGCAAAGGTGGAGTCTTTTGAAACTAATATGAACAATGCAGCATACTTTTGGAAAGAATTAGAACAGACTGGTGGGGCAGATAAGATATCATGAACTGACAAAATGAAACTGGAAGATTAGTTTGAACACTCTAAAAAAAAGTTTATACTTTCAGAGAAGTACATGATGAAGACAAACTGTTATAGGTAACATATAAAACCTCTTGAGGGAGAATGAAGATCATGTGCCAAATATGCCTATGATCCAAATATGCCTATGTTGGAAGAAGAAATTGTGCATACAATTAAAAACTTGAAATGTGGAAAGTCTCCTGGAACTGAAGGAGTCATAACAGAAATTATGAAAGTAGGAGGACGTTTTGAAATAACTATACGTAGCTTTGTGGATGTTAAGAAAGCTTTTTATTGAGCGCAATAGTTCAGTCAATTTTATAGTATTCATATGAAGTTTGGACGGGTGCATTAGGTTCGAATCACGGTGCTGGTGCCTGGTGGGTAAAGGGTGGAGATTTTTACGATCTCCCAGGTCAACATATGTGCAGACCTGCCAGTGCCTGGACCCTCTTCGTGTGTATATGCAAGCAGAAGATCAAATACGCACGTTAAAGATTCTGTAATCCATGTCAGCGTTCAGTGGGTTATGGAAACAAGAACATACTCAGCATGCACGCCCCCGAAAGCGGAGTATGGCTGCCTACATGGTGGGATAAAAACGGTCATACACGTAAAAGCCCACTCTTGTATAATACGAGTGAACGTGGGAGAAGTTTGGGATTTACACAGCTAGACAGTACCGAAAATTCACACCTTTTGGTTTGCAAACGCTTCTTGGGTTTACCATTGAAAGCATCGAACACTTGAAATATGGTGAAACTGGTAGTAGATACCCTTCTTATTAGTATAGTACTACGCGTTCAGTTAAGTACTGGTTTCGTATTTTTTAAATGGTAGGGGGGTGTGGGGGGAGGGGGAATTGCCGAAACTATGTTGTAAAATTTTACTATCCCTGGTTGAAAGAGGAAAGAAATGTTGGGCAACTGATATATTAATGATACACTGTGCACTACATTATTTCCATTTGTATGGTGAAACCAAGATGTTGGGGAAAAACACAGTTTTCTAAACGCATTCAGTAAACGATTGATTGATATGTTTTTTTACGGGAATGGCCATAAGCATTTATAGAAAAGGATAAATATGAATAATATAGAACGTTTAAAGATAATTTTGGTAACAAACGAAATATATTTACTGAGCGTTCCTGTTGTGAGTTTAGAAAAGGATAGCCCTTTTCCAGAGTATTCTTGGTGTACTGCTTATCAACAGCAACTTACACACGTATGGTGAAAATCCTGAAGATAAACAATGTCCAAGCTGTTGAAACAGAGTCGAAAACGAACACCACTTTGTTATCATTCAACGACTTGAGAAATGTGTTTATAGAATATTTTCTAGATTTACCACTGCACAAATGGTTAGCAAGGAATTGATACATCATCAATCGCCAAATAGTCATTTTGCATGCTGCAAAAAGGAAACAACAAATCAATGCAAATACATTAATTTTTAATACCAAATGTGTTTATCGTACTTTCACTGAACTTCGATTATCAACGCTGTTCAGAATGTATGATGCAGTTTGCTTCAACAATATGGAAAATGATCAAGTGTATCACATGTAAACAATGTGTTCAAAGTAAATCACAATTATTTTGAAAAATATAATACTCCAACCCCTCCCCACTACCACTCATGTTTGTATGCCTATGACCGAAACACATTTGTCTTCTCTCTGTGTCTCTCTCTAAATTTATTTTCCATCCTGTAAAAAGGAGACAACAAATCAATGCAAATTAACGGATTTTGTCAATGCCACCCCGAGAAATGTGTATATCGTCTTTTCACTGAACCTTGAATACCAATGTTATTGGTAGATTAGCATGTATGACGTGCTGTGAATTAACATTATACTAAATCTGGAAGATGACCCCATACCTTCTCGATAAGGGAACTCATGAAAAGAATTTTAGTTCGTACATACCATGTTCAAAAGAAAGTCCCCCATCCCTCGCATCCTTCACTAATGTGAATGTATGCCTATGGCCGAAACACATTAAACCATCTGAATCTGAACCCGAATCTGAATCTCTCTCTCTCTCTCTCTCGCTCGCTCGCTCGCTCGTACTTACTGCATGTTTTTGACCCATCTTGTCCACTGCACACGGCACCAGTTTTGCAGCCTTTGTCTTCAGTACATTTTTCTCCAAAGTTTAGTTCTGTGTCAAACACATGCACACACACGCGCGCGTACACGCACACATAAACACACACACACGCGCGCAATCATCAACAGTAGAGTGAAAGAAAATCACCACTTGTTTCTATCGATGGGATACCGATGGAGAAAACTGATAGTCAGTTTCTCAAGTTTAGAGTTATGCATGCGTGTTAATGACTGGTGATAAAGCGCTTTGATTTGTCTCTGCACGAAATTCAGCGCGATAGGAATATGCATCATTATTAGTGCAGGCCAGACACAAAAAGAGCAAATTAAGGCTTAGTAAAACCCTGAAGCCCACCGCTTGATGTAAAAAGAGACAAACAAAAAAACAAACCAACAACAAAAAAGGGCAGCCATCCAGAAGATCATGGATGGGTGTCATATGACAATGTTAAAAGGAAAAGAAAAAAAAAGAAACAGTGAATCGGGCCTTAAACTCCACACCAGAAAAAAACATCTGGGCACACCAGGTAAAAGTTAACAACACTTGATTCACTCACGCACTCACAAACAAATGCCAATAAATAGATTTACCTCAACAGCTGGTGCAATCTGGTCAAAAATTCCCAGAGACTGGAACGCAGCCTCTTCTACCCGGCCGGACGAGGACACAGGTAAGCACAGGGCCTGCAGTAACCCTGGCACAACTTTTGGCTGAATGAACAGCCCATCCCCTCCTCTTCAAACAAATGAAGAGGAACCGGGGAACCACTGGACAGACTGACCAGAAAGCCTTCCAGTTCAAAACCCGTCTGTGAGGAGACGGAGCAGAGAGACGCTCGAATCTGAACCATGAACGGACCACATTGTCACACGGACACACTAACTCACACACGCTCACATACTCCCATGCATGGCAACCCAATCGTCTCAAATGCTGGTTCCAAGCCGTCTTCCCCAAGAATGGCAAAATAAAAAAAAAGTAGCGTCTCAACTGTCGACCGTGACAATGGGACAAGCAGAAGACACCATTCGACGTGTATGACAGCTTAAAAATCCCGGAAAGAAACAAAAGAATGAGAATAATACCACACCTCAAACACCTCTTCAACATAATCATTTCACCCACTCTTAGAAGGCGGTGTCGAAACGGTTTCCCAACAAAGTTAACCAACTTATAGGAGAATACAGACACGCTGTCCTATAGCTGGCATTCGTACGTGTGTATTCAAATCAACAATGTCATAATTCCAACTGACTCTTACAATAACCTTCAAAACGACGAATGTGGAATGACATGAATTAATGCGCAACAACAAGATGCAAAAGCGTACATAAATGCGCGCGATTCTGTATGTAATTGTGTGACTGTGCCGAATGATGATTTATGTGTTTATAAACCACACGCAATATATTTCTGCACCCACTCAGACCAAATTTGTGTTAGAAAACTGGTGTCAGTGTGCACGCATGTGTCGGTGCGCACATTGCTGCTCTGTTTTGGTTTTTTTTCTGTTACTGCTTTACACAAACCTAGAGTAGGTTCTCCAGGCCTGATGAGCGTTTCTGGATCAGACATGTCTTTTTTCTCTCCATTTCCAGCAGGTGCGGTGTAGCGTGTATGGATCAGCACATTTTGACACCTCTTTGAAACTGACACTGAAACTATTTACATTATTCACCGTCAGAGGCATGTACAAAAAATTCCATTCAGACAAGGTATCATTAGATTTACTGCTGTTCTTTAAGATCCTAATGCAGTGCACACTAGTGTTGCCTGAACAGGCATTACTCCTGTAAAGGTATGTAAAAAGTGTTTTGTTTTAGAGAGTGTGGTTCGATTCTGATAGAAGAGAGAGAGGAGTTATGTAGGGGGGATATAGGATCAACTAATCATGCACTCACTCACTCTCTCCTCACATCAATCGCAGGGCCACATGGAGTGGTTTTTATAGAGTGTTTACTTTACAATACAGCACACAGTAAAAAGTTCACCCTACACCTAAAGCAGCACCTATAAGCAGCACCTACAAGCAGCACATAGTAAAAGTTCATCCTACACCTAAAGCAGCACCTACAAGCAGCACATAGTAAAAGTTCACCCTACACCTAAAGCAGCACCTATAAGCATCACCTATAAGCAGCACACAGCCCAACAAGGATTTCCTTGTTCCTCACATCACTGATCAGTCAGTCACCCTGTGTCAGTCAGTTCGTCTGGGAGACAGCTAAGAACTGGCTGTGCTGACTGGTTTTATCCCTTCCCCCAACATACTGTGCATACTAATGCAAGCTACAACACTCACTCCCCCAACTAGCTGAACTGAAATAACCAATCTTTGCTTGTCCTAATGACGCTATGTGAATCACTGACAGATTCACTGCTTGATCCCAATTCGTCCAATCCAACAGACTGATCTGATTCGCTACAATTCAACCCATTTGTCTATACACATTCTATGATGACAAGTTCACCCGTTTACTTTACGTCACAAAGAGATTGGGGAGACAGGACAATACAACTCTCGGCATGTTAGCCGGCTTGATCAAAGTTCGCTATAGCATAAATTCTCCCTAGCTTACGTTCCGAAGTCCCGCCATCTACGTCAGCTGCGTTCGTGGAAGGGGAGCTGCGGAACGACTTGAAAGACAGGCCGCCACACGGGATATTCCGCTCAGCACGGGGATTCCGGCAAATGTCACATAACCGCACGTGTTTCAACGACTGGGGCAGGTGACGCGGTGTCGCGGACCAAAGGCACCGAGTAGGGAGTAGGGGTGAGGAGGGAGGGTGGCGCCGGTGTCGGCGCAACCTCAAAGACTGGGCTTTGGACGAGCGGGAAGGGAGATAAGAAGGGAGGGGGGGGGAAGGGATGGGGAGGGAAGGGGACAGAGTGTAGGTGGTGGTGGGGTGGGGTGGGGGGGTGACACTGCTGGCACACTATAACAGGTAAATTAAGACACTGTGGATAAAATCTGATTCATTTATTATTGACTTCCTTTCTTTTCTTTTTTTCTTTTTTTTTTCCATCCATACATTCTTGTATTTATGATTCGCCCAAACAGACTTTGGTTGACTGCATGGTGAGGAATAAGCTGACAATCACGTCCTTACCCATATGCAAACCAGTCAATGTAAGAATAACACAGAAAATAAAAGACAGGGGGGAAAAAAAAGAATGGGACGAAGAAAAGAAAACTAGAACAAGAACAGGATTTCATTAATTTAAAGTTATTCACTGATTCATTCCCATGCTTGTTCGTTCGTTCATTCGATTAATCTTTTATGCAGTTATTCTATTTCATCATATTTCTTTTTCTTTTCCTGATTCTTCTTCCCCCCCCCCCCCCCCCCCCATCGTGTTTTTGTTCCAAATACTTACTGCAGAACTGGTTGAGTTCGCAGAATGACCCTGACTGACAGAACTGTGCAGTGAGTGCTGTACAAGGCTGTCCACCGGATATTCCTATTCGGACACAACAATGAATGCATTATATCTGACGCAATTAATAATAATAATAACAACAATAACAACAACAACAGCAGCAGAATAATAATAATAATAATACATAGTTTTTCTATGGCGCGATATCCAGCACCAATGCTGCTCAAAGCGCCTTACATCATCCAGTTGACTATAAACATGCCTTAAAAAACGCATCAACCGCTATCTGACAATGGAAAACATCCAGTGAGTTCATATGAATGAACAAGAGAGGCAAGGCCTTCAAGACTCACTTGTGATACACGTAAAAAAATAAAATAAAAAATAAAAATCTAATCGTTAAAATGTGTTCTGTATTTGTTATAAAGCTTCACATTAAAAAAAAAAAAAAAAAAAAAAAAAGTCCTAACCAGATTCGAACCCACCGTGTTCAGGTGAGAAGAAACTGCCTTATCCATTACACTATTGTTGCTCCTTAACTGACGTTCTAAAATTTAACATTTGAACATACTTTTTTAAAGGGCGATAAATCATTTGCGGTATTAGCAGTGAGAACGCTGTTTAAATCATATTATTCTGGTGTATCTTGGGCATTCAAAAAATCTTTAAGGGCAATAAAAAAAATTATAAAAAAAAAAAAATCTTTTTAATGGCTATCACTGCAGTCACACTGCAACATTTAGCCGTTTTCACTAGGTCTAGATAGATGTACAAGTTTAGTTACACCCGCTGGGAATGTAGTACAACACGGTCGATTCATTTTCTCTTTTATGTTCATTCTAGTTTTATAGTTTTAAAGTTGATATGAAAATTTAGTATTTTGTACATGTAGAGCCAAGTACAAGTACTTCTAAACGTCGTAAGAAGTGAAAAGGACTTCATTTTGAGAAAAATCAAGACTGGAAATTTTTTCGTTTCATCGTGATCAGTTCAAGGATATTAACTTGCATGGTTTACAATTTTTAACTGTGAATTCTGACTGATTCTGTGGATATTTTTATGGCAGTTTGGGGCATAATCCAGTAAGTGATGAGGCGTTCACAAATCTTTCCCTGAATGAATATTTAACAGTCTCCTTCTCCAACTTTCCATCACATGTTATCGTGTATTGTCCATTGAATATAGGACTGAACGGGCAGGTCAACAACTTGAAACAAAATGGCGTCGTTCGCGTTCGCGAAGAATTTGAGCACGCGCTTTGAATGTGTATAAATATGTGTACGCAATTGATTTTTGCCCATGACCTTCAGGGCTCAGCCAACAGATCTGTAAAGTCCACTCGTCGTACTGATTTTAGTATTTTCCGAAAAAGACCACTTGGGCAAATGAACATAGTGAAAGCACTGTACACTGAGAGTAAAACACACAAGCTTTTTATGTATTGAGTATAATTTCAAAATGTAATGTTTAAGATGAGAAAGATCAGTTTAAAGCAAATTAAGTCCCTTAGCATTAATTACAGAGTAATTTCCCTTCTTTACTATCTGCACCAAAACGTTTGCAAAAGAAATAAAACTTTCATGCTAAGCAAAAGAAGTTCCTGTTTGAACAAAAAAAATGATAATAATGACTGCTCTTGTTGTGTCAGAATATAAGATCAAAGTACCAAGTTTAGAGAATACAAAAAAATATAAATATAACAGTAAATGCAGTTTGCATATAATTAGGCTTCATTTTTTATTTTTGTGTGCCCATCCCAGAGGTGCAATATTGTTTTAAAGAAGATGACTGGAAAGAACTGAATTTTTGACTCACTTGTGTAAACAAAGTGAGTCTATGTTTTAACCTGGTGTTCGGTTGTCTGTGTGTGTGTGTGTGTGTGTGTGTGTGTGTGTGTGTGTGTGGTAAACTTTAACATTGACATTTTCTCTGCAAATACTTTGTCAGTTGACACCAAATTAGGCATACAAATAGGAAAAATTCAGTTCTTTCCAGTCATCTTCTTTAAAACAATATTGCACCTCTAAACATTACACTCCTCCATGCTGATCTAATCACTCTGTGGAGCCGCTCAAGGACTTCAGGACATTTATCGTACAGCAGGTATGGTATTCCCTTTGGCCCTGGTGATGATTTGGCCCTGGCTTTCTTGAACACTTTCTGTACTTCCTCAAGGGTTGGTGGTTTATCGCTGAACTTCTCTGGTTTCCTTGGATGAACCAAACCCTTGAGATCTAGTGGTTTCTTGCTTTGCAGATCAGAATACGTTTTCCTGAGGTGCTGTTCAAGTGTTTCTTTGTCCACTGTGAGTGTCCCTGATTTGGGTTGCTCGAACAGTTTCCTGGTGAACTGAAAGGGGTCTCAGAAGAAGCAGTCTTGTGCCTTCTTTTTGCTCCTTTTCCACTTTGCTGATTCTGCTTTACTGAGGGCACTGTGCTTTGCTTTCAGGTTTTTTTCCAAAGTTTCTGTAGGCCCTGCTTCTCAAATTCTGAAGCTGTCTTCGTTTTCTTGAGCTTTCTTTTTGCATTTCGGATGTTGTCCCTTTCTCATTGTCGCCTGGATTTTTGAGGTGTTCTTGTCTTTGGTTCTTTCACTCCATAGGTTTCCCGACAGGTTGTGTACACGATATCTCCATAGGTGGCTAACTTGTGTTCCAAGGTGCTCTTTCCTGTCAGCGCATCAAGTTTTCAAAATATTTTCTGGTCCAACTCTTCCCATTCCGTTTTTGCACTTGCAGGTGGCAAGTTTAGTTTCTGGCGTTTGGCGTCAAGATCTTGTATGATTGATTCGTCGGAATTATCGGTGCGGATGTCCTTGGCAGTGTGGTTTAAATCCTGGCCTTGGTATTCCGACGTCTTATCTGCTGGTGCAGTGTGCTGCTGACCATTCGTCAGATTCTTCATACAACCCTTTTTAGTCCTGTGGATCTTCATGCCACCCACAGGCGCATGGGAATTCCATTAGTTCTAAAATCGTAGTCCGTTTACTGTTTCCAGTCGTGATTCTGTTGGCGCTGACAATAGATTCTAGGAATTAAGAGTAACACAAACGGAGTATGTCTTTATATGAAGCGACCGCAACTTTTGTAAATAATACAGCCTGGTTAGACATTTCTTACTTTTTGAAACTGTGATATTTGGGAGTTACAGAAAAAAAAAATTCGTCAGAAGAATGTTTGATTAAATGTTAAGAACCGCCTCCTTTACAGTCATCTGGGTACAATGTGAATAAATCTAGATATCTTGTAGTTCTGTCCAAGTTTCAGGCGTTCCTGATCTTTCCTTGTCTGTCTCAGCCTGGTGACTTCAGTTTACAAATCTTCTTGGGGCGAGTCCTCTCACAGTTTGTTGCTGCCTCATCATCTGCATTGATTCAGTGGCATTACTCTCATTCTGAACCCCACTTACAGCCACACCCTGGTTCGTCTGTTGCAGTGCCCAGCTCTCACAGTTCTTGTCTGGTGTCAGCAGATTCATGAGGACTGTCACTGGAGGAAGTCAGTGGTGGGATCCACGTGAGAACGGATGTTCACTTAGTCTGAATCTTGTGTCAAAATGATCAGTCAACATTGGCAGCTCGATCTCCACTGCCCGCCTAGGACTATAGAAGACGAACCTTGGTGTCGCTGTGTTTGTAAGACTCGAGACGAACGACGTGGGGCTTATAGCACTGGAATGGCGTGGAAGATAGGGGCACGCACACGACAACAACAACAACAACAATGAAGTCGAGAAACATAGTCAAATACCAGACAGGAAATAAAAACATAATGTAGACTCACTGCATGTGTTATTGCTGCACAGTCCAGAGTCACATTGGCCGCTGTACGCGCTGCAGTTTCCACCGTTGATAATCTCTGAAATATACAGTTTCCGATTTCAGTCAAGTCGATTACTCCCTACACCTACCCCGACTACGTTATTTAGCCATTGACTTGATTCCAGTGGTTGTTAACTTCATTGCCACCTGTGTTATCTCCGTCTTCTTCTCTTTCAAAAAAAATTATTGCAGTATGTTGGAATGTGTGTGTGTGTGTGTGTGTGTGTGTGTGTGCACGCGTTTATTTGTATTTGTGCGAGTATGTATTTGGACTCCTGTGATTAAGTGTAGTGTTGGGCCTGTGTACATTTTTGTCTGAGGCTTTTGCGTCTGTGATACTGTAAAATGTTGCATGTGTGTGTGTGTGTGTGTGTGTGTGTGTGTGTGTGTGTGTGTGTGTGTGTGTGTGTGTGCGTGCGTGCATATATATATATATATATATATATATATATATATATATATATGTGTGTGTGTGTGTGTGTGTGTGTGTGTGTGTGTGTGTGTGTGTGTGCATATTCAAGCTTGGGTTGGTGAAAGTGAGTGTGTGGTTGCAAACGACAGAGTTCACTGACCCTGGCCAAGTTTTTTTCGTGTTTCAATACTATTTGTTTACTTATGTGTCTTCTACATATCCTTTCCTGCACTGCGTTTGCATTTATCATTCTCATAATTTTCATCGTCCTCATTATTAGTAGTACTAGTAGTTGTAGTAGTAGTAGC
The DNA here is from genome assembly GCF_041734735.1 of Babylonia areolata. Classification (NCBI taxonomy): domain Eukaryota; kingdom Metazoa; phylum Mollusca; class Gastropoda; order Neogastropoda; family Buccinidae; genus Babylonia; species Babylonia areolata. The sequence goes on along the minus strand of NC_134910.1, from coordinate 5,766,964 downwards.
AGTAGTATTACTATGATTATCGTGATTATTATTACTATTGTTGTTGTTATTAGCATAATTATCATTATTTTCATTATTGTCATTATTCATTTGTAGCCAAGTGCTCAGCTGGCTACACAACTACTGCTTCACACACAAACTGGAGCAGACGCCTTTTTCATAGCCAACCTGCTGGCCTTTAATGGCTCATGCATAATGCACAACATCATTTGAGTTGTAAATGAAAGCTCACTCTAAAGAAATGCTTCAAACATTTATCAAACCAAATCTATGTATCATTCACTACAAGATCGTGTATGTTGTGTTTACACACACACACACACACACACACACACACTTGAATCAGAAGCATATTTGATTTTAGTTTGGTTGTTTGTCAGTGTGAGGATTTCAACTGACACGTCGTTTTGTTCTTTCCGTCACATATAATGCTACAATCTACATTTCTGTATGTGACAGCTCATCATACAGTGCAATCACACTACTATTGTGTTTGGATGAGAATAGATCAAGAACTTGAGATACAAAGTGGATGACAGTTTCAGTGCGGTGACAGTGTCCAACCATTCACATGTTGAGGTAACTTGTGGCGTAATGCTATTTGAATTCGAATTTGAAATATAAACTGTTAAGCGTCCTCTGGTTATTTTCAGAAGTGCTGGTCTCAAGCACACTTTGCGTGTTGCACACAGTCACTTGCCTAACATCTTACTGTAAGTACTTTGTTTTAAATGCATTGATTATTTGTAAATTGTCCAACATGTTCCTTGTGTTCAGATGAGTGTGTTGATCTTGTTTCTAAGTTGGTAAACTTTGACAGAACAATTGCGTTAGTCTTCGGTCACGTTTTATTTTTGTTTGATGTAAACCATCATCATGTTGTCAGGCAGATTTGATTATTTCGAACGTCACTGTCAGTGACGTCTCTGCCCACTGATAACTTGCTCAAGAATGTTCTAGGGTATGAGCAGTCTTTATCATTTGCTCACACTGATGAAGGTTAGGCTTTACTTATCCCCCTTTCAGTGGAGGAGATTTAAATGTTGAACACACACCACGTTTAATGAGTTTATGTTTGACGCAATTGGATAACTTGCGTGAGCTCATTTGCTAGCTTAATCCACTTGGTTAAACCATGATAATTTTTCCAATTATTGTATTGAACACTGACTACTGTTTGGTTTCTCAGTTTGCTGGTATTTATTATCAAAGCCACTTACTATTCTGTTGTGGTGATAAATACAAGATAGTGTTGGATTAGTATCAGCTATTGGTTATAGCGATCTGATATGTATTACAGTCTGTTAATTGCAATTTAGCTATCATGCTCTCTCCTATACAGCTTACTCCAGTGACTCATTTGAATCATTGACACAGCATAAGGTTTACATAATCTATACTGTCAGTGTACTTTCACCTAATCAGCTTAGCTTTAACCATTTTAACTATACTATTTAAATGTATTAGAAATGTCATTTGCTGTCAGTGTTTGGTCTTCACACATGCATTATTTATGTTATATTGTTGCCTTCTCCAAACCAAGTGGTAGTCTTTCCATTGTAATATATGATGTGCTTACTATCCACTTGCATTACTGACATGTACTTATGACATTTGCTGTTTGTGTCTTTTCAGGCACTGTCTTCTCATCTTCTTTTCTTCTCTTCTGATAACTATTGTATGATATACAACAGAAAAACCCTCTGTGACTGGCCTCTATAATTATGTCCTTGGCCTGTGCACGAATCTTTCCTATTCTATCACCTTCATACTCTTTAATTCTGTAGAGGAGTAGCAATCATACTGAACAAAAACCTAAAAAACAAAGTTTCCACCATAAATCTAGAGAAATGGTGTAGCAACTCATGTGAACTAGTGGGGGTGCGCCTCGAAAAACCTGACGGAATTCACAAAAGCATCGTGCTCATCAATGCCTATGTTCACCCAGGAACCTGCACAACAAAAGAGGATTGGGCCTTTTTAGAGGAAATAGAAAACGAACTTGGAGACTCAGTCATTATCTGTGGAGACCTCAATGCAAGATCGAAGCTATGGGACCAGCGGAACACCAACCCACAAGGACTCGCACTTGAAGGAATGATAGGGGAAATTCTTCTTAGCCCATTAACAACCACATCCCCAACTCGCCTTGGAACAAGACAACGGGACAGTGACAGTGTGATTGACATCGCTCTAACATCTCCAAAATTCAGAGCAGAAATGAATGCAGAGACGCTTCCACACCAAGGCAGTGACCACCTCCCGGTAGTATTCAGTCTACAGAAACTGTCAGATAAACCCTGTATGAAACCGCGCGATCCATTTCAGTATGAAAACAAAGAGACAACCATCATCGAAAAATTAAGACGCAGAAGAAACAAAAGAACGGCACTGAACAGGATGCAAACTATTCAGCCCCCATGGTGGAATACCGACACAGAGAGAGCCTGGATAGAAAAACATGCGGCTGTCAAACTTTGGCAAAAAGAAAGAACAAAACCATCTCCGGACAAAGATATTGAAACAAAAATGAAAGAAAAAACTAAACAGTTTGAAATCATTGCCCAAGAGGCCAAAAATGACAAGTGGAAACAGTTTTGCGAGGCACTCAGTTATGACTCAACATTGACAGAGTTCTGGCAATTTTATCGTCGCGTGGAAGGGAAAACGTGCACAACAACAACCCCAGACATGGTAGACACTGACGGAACCAAGCTTAAGACAAACGAAGAAAAAAGGATCCGCCCTGCTCAAACGTTTCATACAACAGAGCGATCAAAGAAACTTAGATGAGAAAAAGAAATATGTTGAGGAGTTAAACCAAACCCTTATGCAGACTGGACCTGATGATGACTTGACAATAGATGATCTAAACGAAGCAATAGCTAAATGCAAGAAAGAATCAGCTCCTGGCCCAGACAAAGTTCGCTACTCGGACATCAAGGAACTATCGGAAGAAGACAGAAGCAACCTTTTCAATCTATATCAAAACAGTTTCCACAATGGACATGTGCCGGAGGACTGGACACACAGCTTCTTAAAACCCATACCAAAACCAGGAAAGGACCATCATCAGGTAAGCGGCTACTGGATCCTAACCATGCAAAACATTGCCGGAAAGCTCATGGAACGCATGATAGCCAGGAAACTTGCAAGGGATCTTGAACACAGGCACCTTCTCCCTTCAAATCAAGGTGGTTACAGAACAGGCAAGTCCACATGGGAAAACGCAGCTGCTTTTTGCATATGAGGTGTATGAAGGATTTCAAAGAAAAGAAGAAACACTAGCAGTAGCAATCGATCTTGAAGATGCCTACAATAAGGTCCAGATTGCGCACCTCATGGAGCTGCTACTAAGGTATGGAGTAAGTTTGACACTGACAAGATGGATAGCAGCAGCGCTTCAGGAAAGAACCGTCGTCCTACGCCTCAGAGATTGGATGTGTGCACCTTCTAAACTATCCATGGGACTGCCACTTTCTCCTGTCCTCTACAATGTCTACACGAAGGGCCTTGCAGACTTAAACAACAATGGAATAGCTCGGGTGCTTACTCTTGCGGATGATGGCCTGGTCTTCAAAACTTCGAAAGATGCTCAGGAAAGAACTAAAGCCGTCCAGAAACAACTAAACAATATTGCTCAATGGTGCAAAGACACAGGATCTTCCATCAATCCAGCGATAGCCCAAACGTTGCTGTGCACCCTCAACAACAGAACCGCGAGCAAATCACCACCTTCTGTGTCACTCGATGGGATTCAGATTGAGAAAACTGAATGCCTACGCTACCTAGGAATACACTTCGACAGGATGCTGACCTTCAGAAAACATACGGAAAATACTGTTCTCAAATGCAAAAAGGGCCTTTCAGTCTTAAAAGCAATGGCAACCAAAGGAATTGAACAACGCCACCTCTTCCTGCTATACCAATCACTCGTCCTCAGTGTGATCGACTACGGACTTGGGCTAACAACACCGTCTCAAAGCAACCTCCTAAAATTAGAAAGAGTCCAAAATGAAGCTATGAGGCTGATCCTTGGAACAACAAAAGACACGCCCACAGAAACCATGCAATACCTGCTTGACCTTCCTTCAGTGCAGGCCAGAAACAAGTTAGAACAGGTCAAGACCTACTTCAAAGCATTAGATAACCCTCAAAACCCACTGCATGACGCAGTCAAAGAACCAAAAGGCAGCCGCCTAGGACGAGGAAGATCATGGATGGGGCAAGCAGAAGACACAATCCAGCTAGTATGCCGACTACAAGACCTGAAAGAAACAAAAGAATGGGAGAAAAACCCCGAAAACCTCAACCATCTATTCAACACAGCCATTTCACCCACTCTAGGAAGACATTGTCGGGAATGGCCAGAGGGCAAAACTGATGCGGAAGTGAAACTACTCATAGAAGAAAACAGTAAAGAAGAGGACATCATCATATACACAGATGGCTCAGTCACCAAAAAACAATCCGGTTGGGGATTCACTGCGAAACAAAATGGAAAAACAGTTAGGGAAGAGAATGCTGCCTACAAAGTCACAACCTCCAGCCTAACGATGGAAGTTGAAGCTGTGACACATGCCCTCCAGTGGGTATCGTCCATCCATATGCCCGGAAACCAACATGCCATGATTCTAACAGACTCAATGAACCTCATACAGAAAATTGAAAACGGAATGGGAAGCCCAGAGTGGCACAAGGCAATGCGCAACTTTCAGATTAAAAAACTCACATGGTCATACTGCCCGGGACATGCAGGTATTAAGGGAAATGAGCGAGCTGACAGACTTGCTGGTAACGCAACACCAACGAGCGGCCTACATCTAGGAAAATCGGAAATCCTCAGAAAAGTCAAAGAATATCAAAAAGAACAGGTACAAGGCCATCACACCATCGATCGCCTCAAAGAAATAAAAGCAGAGAGAGGGAGTGGCCTTAAGTCTAACATGAAAGGTAGAGCACGATGCCTTGCTAATCAAACAAATATCGGCATCATTTCCAAACCAACATTGCGCAAATTTCTTCAAAACGGAACAGAGTCTCTGTGGGCTTTTCCAAATACAACAGACTGAGCAACACACTATACGCCACGTTCTTGGCATCAGAGATCTTTTCCCATCCCTCTTGCGGCCAGTCAGTGGCAGCCTCTGTGCGTGTGTGTATATGTGTGTTTGTGTGCATGTGTGGGTCTGTATTTTTGAGTGCGTTTGTGCATGCACGACAGTGTAAGTGTACACAAGTGTCAGTAGAGGTCTGTGCACGTGCGTGTGTGTGTGTGTGTGTGTGTAGGGGGGGGAGGTGGGGGTTCGGGGGGGGAGGTGGGGTAGAGGATGAGGTATGTGAGTGTATGCATGCCTACACTGTGGGAGCAACAGGATATTGGAACGTATATATATATATATATATATATATATATATATATATATATATATATATATCTGTGTGTGTGTGGGTGTGTGTGTGTGTTCCGTGGAAGCTGTGATAGGTAGACTAGAAATGAGTGTGTGGTGGAGGGGGGTAGAGGAGGTGTAGGGTAATGTGTGTGTGGTGTGTGTGTGTGTGTTGGAGCTCATGTACGTTTATATGTATTTGACTGTGCTTTCATATCTGTGAAACTGCATGTTCGGTGCATATCTGTTATGCATGTGTGGGTGTATATGTGAATGTGTGTCTTCATGTTTTACATCTATTTGCTTATATATCATTTATTCACCTCCTTTTTTTTTTTTCCTCAAGGCCTGACTAAGCGCGTTGGGTTACGCTGCTGGTCAGGCATCTGCTTGGCAGATGTGGTGTAGCGTATATGGATTTGTCCGAACGCAGTGACGCCTCCTTGAGCTACTGAAACTGAAACTAATTCTGTATTTCTTTTGTAACCCCTTTATGACAGGCGCAATAGCCGAATGGTTAAAGCATTGGACTTTCAATCTGAGGGTCTGGGGTTCGAATCACGGTAGCGGCGCCTGGTGGGTAAAGCGTTGATATTTTTTTACGAATTCCCATGTCAACATATGTGCAGACCTGCTAGTGCCTGAACCCCCTTCGTGTGTATAAGCAAGCAGAAGATCGAATACGCACGTTAAAGATCCTGTAATCCATGTCAGTGCTCGGTGGGTTATGGAAACAAGAACATACCCAGCATGCACACTCCCGAAAACAGAGTATGGCTGCCTGCATGGCGGGGTAAAACGGTCATACACGAAAATTCCCACTCGTGTACTTACGAGTGAACGTTGGAGTTGCAGCCCACGAATGCAGAAGAAGTAACCCCTTTATAATATACCACATGGTTCATGGCTACACATTTCCTTATTATTTTATGTATGTTTTTATCTCAAGACGTAAGACATTGGTTTCTGCTGCTGGTCAGTCACCTGCTTAGCAGACGTGGTATAGCATATATGGATGTTTCTGAATGCAGAAACGTCTCCTTGAAAAACTTAAATGAGCTCGTTATTTTTCCTCATAACAGTTACTGTCTTCTTTGCAACTTCGCATTAACGTATTTTCACATAAATTCTGTCTCTCCATTTAATCTTTGCTGTAAACTCAAATCTGTGAGTATTTGCAATTAAGACGCTTTTTGCAGTCACTGATTTTTCAAAATGCTACTCTCTCTATGTGACCTACTGTAACCGTGTATCGCCAGCTGTACTACACAGGCAGACATACCTTATCACCCCCAGCTTGAGCCACCTGTAATAACTGAGCATCTGATGGTTCCGGTTGTCCTCTGATGCCGCTCAGTATATTTGTGCTCCATATAATTTTGATGGCGCACAGTGGTTGTGACATGCTGGAGACTTTAGCTGAATATTTCTTGACAAGAATAGCGAGTGAGTATTTTGTTTGCATTGTGCTTCTCTCGACTACATTTGTGTAGAGAACGCGAGAGAACATCCAGAGGCTTGCAGTTTCCGTTGCAAGAGTCACCATGGTGGTAGCTACACCAGCCCCGCCATCAATTGAAGCAGTACACGATACCGCAAGGTCACTCCCGGCTTACGTGTCCCTGCCTAATGTGCACGACATATGTGTTGCTGCAGAGGTGTAAAAGAATCCAGAGGCAAGTTAATGTTGGAATGGTTCATGTTCACGGGGGGAGAGGGGGGGGGGCGTGTTTCTCTCCTGTCCAATAATCCTTCCAGCAACGAGGACAAGAAGATGAAAGGCCCACCACTAAATTGTGGGTGAATAACCATGGCCTGGCTTCGCTGACGAAGATCTATGAAGGGCGTTGTCCACGTCTGATGCAGGCACGCTCATGGCTGACAAGGCCAATGCGGGAAAAGCAGAGTCGGCCGCAGCGGTTGCAAGGGAAAGTCTGGTCTGGGTTCGCGGCTGCAGCGTCGTGGTTCTTCCTCCTTCTGCGTTTGTCCTCAAGGCTGGCCCTGCGGTTATTTTCGAAGGAGGAGACAGCTTGGTGGATGGTGCGTCGCCAGGTCTCTCGATCAGCGGCTACTGCGGACCACTGGCGATGGTCAATGTGACAGGCACCGAGAGCTTTCTTCAAGGAGTCTTTGTATCTCTTCTTGGGTGCTCCTCTGTCACGGTGGCCAGTGGACAGTTCGCCATACAGCGCGATCTTGGGCAGGCGGTGGTCCTCCATCCTGGACACGTGCCCTGCCCAACGTAGCTGGGTCTTTAGCACCACTGCCTCGATGCTGATAGTCTTTGCCTGCTCCAGGACCTCGACATTTGTGATGTAGTCACTCCAGTGGATGCTGAGGATGGTGCGAAGGCAGCGCTGGTGAAAGCGATCAAGCAGTCGTATGTGGTGCCGGTAGGTGACCCAGGTTTCGGAGCCATACAACAGGGTGGGCAGTACAACAGCTCTGTACACGCTGATCTTTGTGTCTTTCTTCAGGTGTTTGTTGTTCCACACTCTCTTGTACAGCTTGCCGAATGCGCTGTTTGCCTTTGCAAGTCTGTTGTCGATCTCCTTGTCGATCTTGGCGTCAGACGAGATGGTGCAGCCTAGGTAGCTGAACTGGTGGACCGACTTCAGCTCTGTCTCACCGATGTTGATGTGAGGAGCGTGGAATTCTTCCCGTGGGGCAGGCTGGTGGAGAACTTCCGTCTTTTTCAGACTGACTTCTAGGCCGAAGAGCTGCGCAGCCTCTGCGAAGCAGGACGTTATACGCTGCAGGGCCGCTTCTGTATGGGCGACGAGGGCAGCATCGTCGGCAAACAGAAGCTCTCTGATGAGTTGCTCCAGTGTCTTGGTGTGGGCCTGTAGCCGCCTCAGGTTGAATAGGCTGCCATCAGTGCGGTATCTGATGAAGATACCGTCGTCGTCGCCAAGATCTTCAGTGGCCTGTTGGAGCATCATGCTGAAGAAGATCGTGAAGAGGGTCGGCGCGAGGACACAACCTTGTTTCACTCCATTTCCAATTGGGAAGGGCTCCGAAAGGTCGTTGCTGTGTCTGACCTGTCCACGCTGTTCCTCATGTAGTTGGATGACCATGCTGAGGAATTTGGGGGGGCATCCTAGACGTTTCATGATCTCCCACAGACCTTTTCTGCTCACGGTGTCGAAAGCTTTCGTGAGATCGACGAATGTCGCATACAGTCCTTTGTTCTGTTCCCGACATTTTTCTTGTAGCTGTCTGAGAACGAAGGCCATGTCAGTGGTGCCTCTGTTGGCTCTAAAGCCACACTGACTCTCTGGGAGATGTTCTTCGGCGATAGTAGGCACCAGCCAATTTAGGAGGACTCTGGCGAGGATCTTGCCTGCGATGGAGAGCAGAGTTATCCCCCTGTAGTTGGAGCAGTCCGACTTTTCTCCCTTGTTTTTATACAGGGTGATGATGACTGCGTCACGGAGGTCCTGTGGTAGTTTGCCTTGCTCCCAGCAGCAGACAAAGAGGTTGTGGAGTTTGGAGTGTAGTGCTGGGCCTCCATTCTTCCACGCCTCCGGCGGAATTCCGTCAACCCCTGCTGCCTTGCCACATTTCAGCTGTTCAATGGCCTTGACAGTCTCTTCTAGGGTTGGTAGCTCGTCCAGTTGCAATTTCACTGGCTGTTGTGGGATGCGGAGAATTGCCGAGTCTTGAACCGTGCGGTTGGCGCTGAAGAGGGCCTGGAAATGTTCCGACCACCTGTTCAGGATCGACGTCTTGTCTGTGAAGAGCGCCTGGCCGTCTGCGCTGCGCAAAGGACTCTGGACCTGGTATGAGGGACCGTACACCGCCTTCAAGGCTTCGTATAAGCCCCGGTAGTCACCAGTGTCTGCACAAAGCTGAGCCCTCTCTGCCAGGTTGGTCCACCACCCATTTTGAATCTCACGAAGCTTGCGCTAGAGGTTGCTGCATACGAGCCGGAAGGTTGCTTTCTTCACTGGACAAGACGGTTGTGCAAGGTGAGCCTGGTGGGCTGATCTCTTCTTCGCCAGCAATTCATGGATCTCCTGGTTGTTTTCGTCAAACCAGTCCTTGTTCTTTTTCGACGAGAACCCTAGGACTTCTTCAGAGGACTGCAGGATGGCTGATTTCAGCTGTGCCCATAGTGCTTCTGGAGAGGGGTCTGTGGGGCAACTGGGGTCTTCAAGTTTGTCCTGAAGCTTCGCCTGGAATTCAGCTTTCACTTCAGCTGACTGAAAGTTGCCGACCTGGAATTTCTTCCTAGGAGCTCCTCCTTTCTTTGGTTTGGGCTTGAAGTGGAGCCTGAGCTTGCTGCGGACGAGGCGGTGGTCAGTATGACACTCCGCGCTGGGCATCACTCGGGTGTGTAGGACGTCTCGTACGTCTCTCTGGCGCATCAGGATGTAATCAATGAGGTGCCAATGTTTGGACCGAGGATGCATCCACGTTGTCTTCAGGCTGTCCTTCTGCTGGAAAATGGTGTTGGTGATGGTAAACTGCTGCTCTGCACAGAACTCGAGAAGAAGGCGCCCATTGTCGTTGCAATTACCAACGCCATGCTTGCCAAGGACTCCTTTCCAGGCTTCTGAATCTTGGCCAACTCTAGCATTGAAGTCGCCAAGGATAATGACCTTGTCGTCAGCAGGGGTGTTCTGAACGAAGTTGCGCAGATCAGTGTAAAACTTGACCTTTTCTGTGGGGTCCGCTTGAAGGGTTGGAGCGTACACGCTGAACAGAGTGGCATGCTGTTTGTTCCGTAGTGGGAGGCGCATGGACATAATTCGGTCTGAGTGTCCTGTTGGCAGGTTTTCAAGCTTGGAGGCAATGGTGCTCCTGACCATAAAGCCTACGCCATAAAGGTGTCTCTCGGTCTCTGGCTTGCCTGACCAGTAGAGGGTGTATCCAGCGCCGTGTTCCTGGAGGCTGCCTTGCCCTGCAAAGCGGACTTCGCTGACGGCAGCAATGTCAATGTTCAGTCTCTGAAGTTCGTGTGCGACTAGAGCGGAACGCCTTTCTGGGTGGTTGCTGTCTGCAGAGTCACGCATGGTTCGGATGTTCCAGCATGCTACCTTTAGTCCTTTTGCACCTAATTGTGAGGCAGGTGCCGGCCTTTTCTTCTCTATCGTTGTTCGACCGCGTTTGGAGATGCCCGTTGACCGCGGCTAGCCAACTGGGGGGTATGGAGATGAGCATTTGTTTGGACCACCTTTTCTAGGCCCCTCTCCGTGTGGAGCAAGCAGTGCTGTCCCTAGAAAAGGCTGCTTGGTCGTTCAGGGTGCTGCCGAGTGATGCTGTCACCTCCGGGTCAACAATCAGGCGACCAATATCCTGAACCGCCTGCATGCAGGATTGGAACTGCGGCTTCCAGTGACATCTTCCACCTGCCGTTTTCGCCCCTTTCCCATCGCTACAGGGCTTGGAGTAGTTGGTGGCGCGGACGTGGATGTGTCCTTCAAGCCTGCGCAATGGAATTTTTAGGTGGAGTGCAGTGTGCGCAGTACTGGCCCCACCCTTTACACCCGTGGTTCATCTGCCATAGCCTAGCAAGCTGGGACGGTGACAGTGAGGTCCTCAGGTCGTAGGTTTTATATCAGACTGTCCTTGTCCTAGCCTCTGGCTCAAAAACCTTCCTCGGAGGCACGGGGGCGCGGCTACTGAAAGTCGGGACATGGCCATGGACCCAGGGTCAATGCATGTCGAGACTGTCCTGCATTCCTTAGCACTTCATGGGTTTTACTTCAGACTTTTCCTTGTCTTAGATGGACTGCCTTCCCAGGCTGTCGAGCTCCATCTGCCCACATGTGACAGGTAGCACAGGGTTACATGGTACCTGTGGCAGGTAGAGACCTGACCTGACACAAAGTATTTAAAATGATAATGTAGAAACCACTTAGCAGAATATGTGGGTAGAGCTGTGGTCCTCGCTTCGCAGTGAGCTGGCGAAGAACCCAAATGGATGGCTGACGCAATTTGAAAGTGACCGCAGGTTTATGTCCATAACGGTGGTGAATCCAACACTGTGACCAGTTTTAAAGATTAGTGTGTTCACTGCAGACATATATCATAAGCAATAAAACCAAATGCCTGCACAGCAAAGATTGGGCTTATGTTGGATTGATGGACGATCCTGCGTTTTGGCACTGTTGGGCAATATTGTTCTTGTTTCTCGAAAGCTACTGTTGTTGTTTTTTAATGAACATCTTTTGAAGTTTTAAAGACTAGGCCATCGTCCATGAGAGTAAGGACAGGAGACTCTCCATTACATATACCCCAAACTCCATCTGCAAGTCCTTTTGCATAGACGCTGCAGAGAACAGGGGACAGCGGAGATCCTTGTGGCAACCACATGGAAAGTTTATATGGTGCAGTCATCCAAGACATAAGACGATGGTTCTTTCCTCAAGTGCTGCGGCTATCCATTTTGTTAGTGTCAGATTTACTCTATACCTTAGTATCAGCTCCACAAGTTGCGCAAATTGGACTTTACTAATTGCAAGTCAGCTGCAAGTGCTAATGGTTCTGTGTTGTTTTTCTGTGAAATCCTTCACATACCTCATATGCGAATGCAGCCGCGTTTTGTCATGTACATTTACCCGTTTCCTTGAATTTGGGGGAGACTGTGCCTCTATTCCAGATGTCTTGCGAGATTCTTCACTACTGAGCATCTTATGAGCTCTCCAGCAATATTTTGCATTGTTAGGATGTGGTAGCCTCTTACCTGACGATGATCCTTCCCTGGTTTTGGTATGGGTTTAAGAAAGATGGGTGTCTCATCATCTGGCACTTTTCTTTTCTGAATGCTGCTATGACAGAGACCGAATAGATTGCTTCTGCCATCTTCCAATAGTTCCTTGACATCCGAGTAGCGAACTGGATCAGAGGCAGTATCCTTATTGCACTTTTCTATTGCTTCAAATAATCTATTGTAATGTCATCGTCAGATCCAGGTTTTAGTTTAATTCTTCCAAACATTTCTATTTTTATTCTAAGTCTGGTTTCGGTTTTGTAAATTTTTGTCTCCATTTTTGAAAATTTATCAATCTATATTCCTTAGTTGGAAACGAAATAGATATATATTTCGCTTCCATAATACTTTTCACGAATAATCATTAACCGCGACAATTTCTAAGCAATATTATATTTTGAAATACTAAATACATTACATTGTATAGCTGTTTTTTCCTAATATTTTGCGGTTTGTTTGTTTGTTTGTTTGTTGTTGTTGTTGTTGTTGTTGTTGTTGTGTGTGTGTGTGTGTGTGTGTGTGTGTGTGTGTGTGTGTGTGTGTGTTACTAATTTCTCAATTTCATGCTTTGTTTGCTCTCTCTCCCTCTCTGTGGTGTGTGTGTGTGTGTGTGTGTGTGTGTGTGTGTGTGCGTGTGTGCGTGCGTGTCAGTGTGTGTGTGTGTGTGTGTGTGTGTGTGTGTGTGTGTGTGTGTGTGTTTATAGGTAATTCCTTTTCGCGATGTTAAACATGATAAAACATGAATTAGATTAAAACAACAACTGAACTACAACATCAACAAAACAACATCAGAAACAATAACGAAACTCAGTATTAAAACGTTGTCGGAGACAGAAAGCAGAGAAGCAGGTCTGGTTCAACTTTCGACAAAAATGCATCCATGAATACGTTAGAATAAGAGAGTGAGAGAGAGAGAGAGTGAGAGACAGAGAAAGAGGGGGGGGGGGATAGTTGAAAAGAATTTGCATAATGTGCCTCTGCCCACACATCACCCTTTTTCTTTTTCTTTGTTGCTTATAGTCCAGCCGACCGCACACGGCCATATCAGGACTGTCAAACCATACAAATGCTCAACCGCGTCAACACAAAACTGTGATATCAACAAAAACTAAAACTAAAAACACTGAGACAAACCCACAAAAGACAGTTCATGATTAAGGTACAATCGGACTTACTGCATATTCCTGATCTGCAGAAGGTCTCACCACTGCACATATCCTTGTGCTTTGAACAGTCATCTCCAGGAAACAGTTCTGTTAGGATTGAATTTGACTGCTCACTTCTCTGTGTGTGTGTGTGTGTGTGTGTGTGCGTGTGTTTGTGTGTGTGTGTGTGTGTGTGTGTGTGTGTGTGTGTGTGTGTGTGTGCAGAGAGAGAGAGAGAGAGAGTGACACTGACACTGACGGTGACACTGACTCTGACTCTCCACTGACACAGGTTTAACTGTGAAGGCCACCGGCCCATACATGTCAGGGGTAGGGGGATACAATGGGGCCATTTGACATACAGAAAGAATATGCATTTCGCTTGTCAAAACAGAATAGCCTGTATTGACAGAATAACCTGTATTGTACATGAGTAACCGGTGCCTGGATGAAAAGGATCACACATAACATGTACGTGCGTATTTTCAGTGCATGTTTAAATTCATTCAGTGTGTAAATCTGTCTCTAAAATTTAAACACGTTGGTTTACGCTGATGTGGTGTAGCGTATATCGATTTGTTTGAACGCAGTGATGTCTTCTTGAGTAACTGAACTGAACTGTCTCTGAAATTTAAAATTGTACATTGCAAGATTTCTCTAGGTGGTAAGATGTGGGTTTTGTGGAACAGACAACAAGGTATTGTCATTGACAATTTTGAACTCTGAAATATATTTCTGACGGAGGAATGACATGATATTCATCTCTCAGTCAATGTATCTCAAAAACGTTAAATATTATCTATGTATAGTTCAGACTAAAAGTGTATTCTGAATGACCGAAAAGCAAATCCCTCCATGGGATTCAAAGCCAGTCTCCACGCCTTGAGCAATTGCCTTCTACGAATCTGACAAAAAAAACCAAAAAAAAAAAACCAAACAAAAACGGGTGGAAAAATAGAAAGCAGCATTCAGAGGAATGCAGAAATGAACATACCTTCTTGCAAGCACGTCATACGATCACACAACAACACACACACGTGTTCAACGACATCCACTTACTGCAAAAGTCAGACTCGCAGACCAAACCAGTTTTGCAGAAATTTTCGTTGCCATGGCAGTAAGTTCCGATTTCCAGTTCTTTTGATCGAAAAAAAAAAAAAAAAAAAACAGCAAGTGTTCAGCATATGAAACTTTTGATTACTATTTTCACACTCACGATACGGATTATGATATTAAGTCGAAGATCCATCATCATCGACAACAACACAAGAAGATTAAACTAGAACACACACACACACACACACACACACACACACACACACATACGCGCGCGCGCGCGCGCGCTTAACCGCAGGTTCAATTCCTACACGGTCCAGGACGTTCACTCACAACTTCCCCTCACCTCTCTCTACCGGTAAAATGTATCCCTTTTTGCATTTTACTTTGCATCCTCAAGTCTAAAAAAACCCAAACAACTTTGATATAATTGAATTGATAATCAAAACTGATTTTCATTTTTATTCTGATTCAGACACGTATGTACTAAATATTGTCAAGTGCCTCACTCCAGACATAATTATTTCCTTGCCGTTAAAGCACCGTTGTTTTGATGTGTGTGTGTGTGTGTGTGTGTGCGCGCGTGTGTGCGTGCATGCGTGCCGTGTGTTGTTGTCGATGTTGTTCGCCGATCATGCTTTTCATCAGTGTTCGCTGCTACTACGACTACTACTTCTGATACTGCTGCTGCTACAACGACTACTAATGCTGCTGCTGCAGTTGCTACTACTACTACCATTACTACTACTACTGCTACTGCTGCTACTACTATTTCTACTACTGACTGATGTCCCTATGATGCTTCTGTAAACGACTTACTGCATTTCTTATCTTCACAGTCGAGTCCCTCGCCACAATCACCGGAAACAGTGCATGTTTCCCCACTTTTCAGCTCTGAAAAGAACACGTACTGATAATTATTTACTACCACAACCTCTGGGGGTTTTCATACGATAAATTTCCTAATCAACGGTCATGTGAACTGACATCATAACGATGCCTCTTTCCGAGCTTGAACGTTGCACTTTGCTCCCGATATTGTTTCCAATGTTTGTTTTAAGAAATGATTGTGTGTATATATATATATATATATATATATATATATATATATATATATATATATATATATATAAAGTTATATATATGTGCTTCATTGCAAAAAAAGGACCAGAGAATATAAGTTTGATAAATATGTCGAATATTGACTCTCATGTGGAGCCTTTTTTTTCCTCCAAGTAATTAAAGGCACGTTAGTGTTAGCAAATGTACTGGACATGACCACCAAGTGTACTCACATCGTTTTCTACCACTGCAATGTGCAATACACAAACTCTCACACACACTCACTTCCACACACTCCCACTCAGCAGTCCACATGCACTGGTTTACAATATTAAAACACGTACACACGCACGACCATTCCCATACACACATACATGTTACATACAATGCTACAGCTTGAAGCCTTGATCAGGTTTTATAGAAAATGAAACCCCAAAATGATGATCTCAAGCTGAAATATAGGTTGTTGATGTTTTGTTTTTTTTCTACACCCAGTTCCAACACGACCATGCATCCTATCTGTCATGGTACTGGATAGGGTGCAATTTTCATCAGGATAGTTATAATGACTTCAGTTAATTAACAACTTTGTCTGGTTAGATGTCCCCTGAGAAAAAAACAATAAAACAAAAACAAACAAAAACATACAGACAGATATATCTATATATCTATCTCTCTATCTACCTATCTATCTATCTATATATATATATATATATGTGTGTGTGTGTGTGTGTGTGTGTGTGTGTGTGTGTGTGTGTGTGTGTGTGTGACGCATCACACAAAAACCGGGCTAAAGTTGCAATTTATCTTCTTCTTTTTTTTTTCTTCTTTTTTTTTGTTTTTGTAAACTTTCTAAAAGTTTAAAAGTCAAAGATTAAGACAGAAAAAGCAGAATTGATCTGTCATGGTTCTCTCTCTCTCTCTCTCTACGATTTTGTCTATGTACCTCTGTGCCAGAGGAGTAGAAATGGAGAAATCGGCTCTTGAAAAAATCCCACATATTTGTGTGCCTGTGACTTAAAAAACAAGAATTATCCCAATGTTTTAGGTGGTGTCAAAAAGATTCAGAACTGAATAAGGGTTTAATTTCCATATGAAAAAAGGCACAGGGCAATTCGTATTTTCTCTGTGCTACTCAAACGAAGACAAGTATTGCAAGTGGAGGAGTGACGTCATGCAATAAAGATTATTCAGCCACATGTTCATGGAAAACCCCACCAATTTGTCTGCCTGTAGCTTTAGAACAAGAATTTCCCTGAACAAACATGTGGTGTCAGACGATTCCGAATTAAGTGAAGTTTAGATTTCGATACTTCAAAGGCACAGGAAAATTCGTATTTTCTCTCTGTACTCAAATAAATCCAAGAATGGCAAGTGGAGGAGTGACGTACAATACAGACTGTGCAGCCATAAGGCCGACGGCGACAGTGAATGTTCAAATATTTCACGCCCATAAGGTGATGCATGAATCTTTGGAACTCCAGCTTAGATCCAGATCAAACTAACGTTTATTAACTGCAGTCATTATGTGTACTGCCACATACTCAGCTGACGTGAAATCAGCCTGGAACATGATGATTAGTCTCTATGGCCTGGATCAAAGCCCAAATCCACTGACTGTTACAACTGAAGTGACGATCATGTCCTTTGTATGCAGCATTACCAACAGCTCAAGGGTCTTGACAAGGATGCACATCCTGTGTGAAATGTGTGTGATGAGAACGCTTCGAAGTGGTGGGTACACGAACCGTTCGCAATTACACGCTGTTGGGAATCTGGCATACCCACCCTACCACTAGGCATTTATTTATGTATTTATCTATTCATTTATTTGTATATCTATCTATCTATCGATCAATTTACTTATTTGTTTATTCTTAATGTCTCTTTTGTCACTAATATTTTCTAGATAATCAATACAGCCTATGTATCTCAGGACATGCATGTTTGATATAGGTCTGTGCTAATCCACTTGGGTGTTTCCCACACTGAATTTGCAGCAAGTTTACAAGCTCTTTTTGTTTTTGTTTTTTTGTTTTTTGGGGGGCTTTTTTTGTTTGTTTTTGTTTGTTTGTTTGTTTGTTTGTTTGTTTTTTTTCATTAGTTTTGTTTGTCAGTTTATTGTGTAATTGAGTTTGAGCAGATTATTTTCTTGTGGACAACGGATGAGCGGATTTCAATAAATCACATGTTAAAGTTTTTTCAGTGTTTTGGGTATTTTTTTTGGTTTGTTTGTTTGTTTGTTTTTGTTTGTTGTTTTTTTCTTTGAGAATGCCACTCCTTGTTTAACCAGTTGGTTTTGTTGTTGTTGTTGTTTGGTTTGTTCGTTGTCTTCTTCTACCATTATATTTTTTTTTATCTACACATATATATCTATATATCTATATATATATATATATCTATATATATCTATATATATATATCTATATATATATCTACACACACACACACACACACACACACACACATATATATATACATATATATATATATATATATATATATATATATACATGAGGAGACAGAAGAAGAAGAAGGAACGAGATGGGGAATGGAGCCCTTAACACGAAGCGCTTCAGTGTTAAGTAGGTTTGTTTTTGTTTGTTTTTTTGTTTTGTTTTTTGTTGTTGTTGTTTTGTTTTTTTGCAAATAACTAGTCTGAGGCTGGTAATTTCTGTGCACGTTTTCTTTGAGTGGAACACGTGTGACAGAGGAGGGAACTAAATAGCATGTGTCTTTCTACACGTCTGTCGGCTTTTGTTTACAGGAAGACAGACCCTGTATCGGCCGCCGTACTCTAGGGGTCACAAACAGGCGGCCATAAAGCCCGTAATTCTTACCCACGAGTACCAGACTGACAGATCACTATCTCCATAATGAGTCCCTGCTCTTTTGTGTTGTGCACCTGAGGATGAGGAGGAGGGTCTGAGACAGGCGCGAAACATTCACAAATGTGTTGGACAACCAAATGCCATTAGCTTGAATTACGTTTTATCCATCACTGTTGTGCAATGCTCTAAACTTTCACACACTCTCTTCCACACCAACACACTCACCCCATACACATGTGTACACTACTTTTAAGTTGAAATCCAGAGCTCTGAAGACTTTTATTCCACGTTCAATCCACCTTTTAAATTCTTGAGAACTGTGTGTGTGTGTGTGCGCGCGCGCACTCTCATGTGAGACGTGTGAAAGTCCGTGCATGATAGGCTGTACCTTGTTCTAGTTGTGGTGTGTGTGTGTGTGTGTGTGTGTGTGTGTGTGTTTACTGAGCTTAAAACGTGACAATTGGTTATAATGAAGGTGCAATATGTAGGAAGAATAATGTGCAATATGCAGGATGAATGTACAATGAATATGTCAAATGCTAACGTCCATATTCTAAATATATTTCTGTTTAATAATTACGATGTAATAATTAATTGCAATGTTTTTAAAAGCGAATATGTGAAATGCTTTTATTTGAGAACATATGTTTATTACTCTTGTTTGATCAAGTTATCCGTGTGTGTGTGTGTGTGTGGGGGGGGGGGGGGGGGGGGCGGTGCGGGGGGGTGCTGATTATCGCTGATTATCTGGTTGTGGTTTTCCGCAATTCATCTTTATTCTTATCTTATCTGTCTATTATAATCAATGTGCAGTATAGTAGGCTATGTTTATAATTATATTCAAATAATGTTTCTTAATTCTTTCTGTTTTTACATTAAGAATACTAGTTATTACCTGCAGTGTGTGGATGTATGTATGAAACGATGTACGTGATATTTTTTACATTTGTATCTTCGTAATATTTGTTGGGGCTGTTGTTGGCTTTTACAGTTATGGTCCCCATGTTGTTTACTTGTCTATGTTGTGATAATGCACCTGACCAAATTTCTCCAGTTGGAGATAATAAAGTTATTCTTATCTTATCTTATCTTATCTTACACACAAACAAACACACGCGCGCACGTACGCACGCACGCACGCACACACACGCGCGCGCGCTCATGCACGCACACTTTGTAACGAACAGAGAGTTACACAGACAGACACAGAAGCAGACATACAAACAGAAGGGGAACGACTTACTGCATGAGAAATCCTCTGAATACGGAATCATATCTGGGGCACACTTGCAGTAGCCGTTTTCACAGTGTTTAGTTATGCAGTCACTGTTCGATTGACACTGGGACCCTGCATGCCCCGGGGGTGGAACTGTATTGCACACACACACACTTCCTGTCATAAATCAACGGACCACAGTTGCCATCCTTTAAAGAGTTTTTGAACTCTTCCCCCCGCCTGTGTATCTCCTTATCTTTTAATCATTTCATTTTATTTCTTTATTTTTCATGATGGTTGAACAGTCCTTCGGCTACACCTGTTTTCCCAGACTATTTTGTTGAACAGATTGATCATTGATTTGATTTTGGTCAACCAGATAGGCATCACCTCTCTGTAGATCCAAGTAAAGTTCACAATTCACACTTCCCCGCACATTCACAATTTCCCTGACACAGTGACCGCTTACCTTATAATGTCTGAATTATAACACAGCTGAGCTGACCACTAATGGTTTACACCACCCTTGCTTTCTTTAGGATACCCAGGTACAAGATGGAAACATGAATATTTATAAGCTACAGCCACACTTTCTCGCCATTCATTTCTCAATTCCATTGTTTTCTGTATTTCATCATTCCATTTCATTGGACTGTGATTTTTTTTTCCTCAGTGCAAATAGAACACATTATGAAAACCACTGAATAAGTCGTGTTTTTAGTCAGACTATGACGAGTGGGTCACCAGCATTGACAAGACACTTTTTTAGGCAAACAGTAAATCATGTCAGGCAGATCAAAATCACTGGACTTCTCCACAAGCGATGGTTAAGTTCATGTCCAGCTTCTTGTCTCTGAACTTTTTAGAATTTTCTGTTCACCCAAACTGAAAGCTTTTTTTTTTTTTTTTTTTTTTTTTTGACAGGTGTAGTCATATGTGCTTTCCCTTATTGTTTTGTCGGTATCGACTTTGGTGAAGTACCTAATATAGTGTCTTCAAAATAGTCTTTGCATGTGGCAAATGTAACTGCTGTATTTGGAATTATCATCTCTGCCAAGCAAGTATGTTGATGAATGTTAACAGTATGACATAACAATTATGAGATCGGTCCTGAACTGCCGGAGATAATGAAATCCATGGGTAGTGATGTGCTCCACATTCTTGGGAGAAAAGTATTCCCTTTTTACTGTCTGTAGAACATGAACTTTACTACAAAACTAGAAACATTCGTCATACCAGAATGGAGATATCGGCGATTTTTTCCCCATCCTATAAGTAAGTGGGTCCGGTCAAATTTCATATTTGCAATCGTGAAAGAGTGCGATAAAGTACGAAGCCACACTAAATTTCAAAGCAACACCTTAAAGAGTTTTGATAGAGTGAGTATTGAATTTGGAAAAAAAAAAATGGCTATTTTAGAGAACTTCACAAAACTACTTTGAAACCTGTGTGGAATTACAACTAATATATTCTTATGGTTAAAACTCTTTATATGTGACATGAGATGGAGTCTCCCGTCGGTCCGACGGATGAGTAGGCAGGCAGGCTTATCTGTTGGTGTGTGTCCTCATATGGGAGAAGAGGCCGATTCTGGATGTGCAGCACTTCCCACAGGTGTTGCAAAGGAAAACGTCTCCAGAAGTTGAGCCCTGCTTCCTTCGCTCACGCTTCTCATTAATGGCCAGCATTCTCTTGTTTTCAAAACGTCTCTATGCCACTAGAGCACAGCATCCTCCAGCGACAGCGGTCAAGGGCATCAGTTTCCCAGGAAGCGATGTGTATGTCACAGGCTTTGAGGTTTGTCTTCAAGGTGTCCTTGAAGCGCTTGCAGGGTCTTCCAAGTTCGTGGTGGCCTTCCTTCAGCTGGCCATACAAGAGCATCTTCGGGATCCTGCTGTCTGTCATGCGGACAACGTGTCCTGTTCAGCGTAGCTGGCACTGGATCAGCAGGCTTTAGATGCTGGGCAGGCCGCTCCTCTCTAGGACCTGGAGGTTGGAGACCCTGTCTTGCCACTTTATGCCGAGGATGTTTCGTAGCGTCTCTGGTGAAACTGCTCAAGTTGTTGAATGTGACGGCGATACGTCGTCCATGTTTCACAGCAGTACAACAAGGTGGTCAGCACAACAGCTCTGTAGGTTTTCATCTTGGTGCTGAGCCTGATGCCTTTGTTGCTCCACAGCCTGTTGTTGAGTCTGCCAAAGGTGGAGCTGGCCTTGGCGATGCGCAGCGTCACTTCTGCATCAAGGGTTCCGTTGCTGCATAGGGTGCTGCCCAGACAGCAAAACTTGTCGACTGACTTGATCTCTGTTATTGATCTTGATTGCAGGTGGGGTGGGGGTGGGTGGGTGGGGGGGGGGGGGGGGCGGGGGAGGCACTGGCGTTCTGTGAGCTAGCCAGTTGGTACATGGACTTGGTCTTGCTGAGGCTGATGGTGAGTCCAAAGCGCCTACAGGAGGTTGAAAACCTGTTCATAATGAACTGCATGTCCTCATGGGTGTGTGTAGCAAGAGCGCACAGTCATCAGCGAAGAGGAACTCTCTCATCAGTGCCTCAAACACCCTGGACCTGGCATGGAGTCGCCGCAAGCTGAAAAGTTTGCCATCTGTGTGAAACTGAATGTAGATGCCCTGGTCACAGTATTGGAAGGCGTCAATCAGCATGGCAGAGAAGAGAATGGAGAACAGTGTGGGTGCCAAGACACAGCCCTGCTTCACTCCATTTACCACAGGGAATGGATCCGACATGTCAGTATTTTCCTTTAGCTTGCATGCCATTGTGGAAAGACGCAATCAGCTGGATTAGGCTCTCTGGGCAGCCGAACTTTAGGAGGATCTTCCACAGACCATGGCGGTTCACCATGTCAAAGGCCTTAGTCAGGTCTACAGAGACCATGTGGAGCTCCTTATCCTGCTCACGGCACTTCTCTTGCATCTGGCGTACAGCAAACACCATGTCACATGTTCCCCTGCCTGAGCAGAAGACACACTGTGCTTCAGGGATGACTGTGTTGGAGACATGGTCAACCAGTCTGTTCAGTATGATGCGGGCGAAGATCTTGCCGGCGATGCAGAGGAGAGAGATTCCACGGTGGTTATCGCAGGATGTTTTGTCTCCCTTCCGTTTGTAAATGTGGACAACAGAAGCATCCTTGAAATCCTAGGGGACCTCCCCTCTCTCCCAGATAGACTGGAACAGTGCGGTCAGCTTGTCTGTCAGCACCTCGCCTGCATACTTGTAGACGTCAGCCTGGATTCCATCCGCTCCTGGTGCTTTTTCTGACGTCGTCAGCTTCAGGGCGTTCTGGGTCTCGACCTTGGTGGGAGGGGCAGCTAGCGAGTCACTGACTGTTATCTGTGGGAGGGCTGCAATTGCCTCGTCAGATACGGACGAGTCCCTGTTGAGGAGGGTGTTGAAGTGCTCTGCCCAGCAGGCAAGGATGTCTTCTTTGTCTGTCAGGAGGGTGATCTGGTCCGAGGCTCGGACAGGGGTTGATCCTGTGACTCTCGGCCCATACACAGCTCGGAGACCATCATGGAAGGTCTTCATGTCGTGAGCATCAGCAGCGGACTGAAGCTCTTCCGACTTTCTATCCCACCAGGTGTTCATCTCTCGCAGCCTCTTCTGTATGAGTTGCTTGGTTTGCAAGAACTGGTTCTCCTTCCTCTGGCAGTCTTTATTGGAAATGTGATCCTCATGCCCTATGGAATTGCAGCTAACATATTCTTATGGTTAAAACTATTTATATGTGACATGCATAGTACACAAAATACCAGTCTTGCGGTTTAGATGGTAATGTTACTAAAATGACTAAAACTCAAAACCTGTTGCATCTACATAGACATATAAGATGTGTTCATATTCAGGAAGACTGTAGACTTACAAGACAGCAAATATTGATCAACAACATTCATAAATGACAGCCTTTAACATGATTCTATGAAGAAAAAAAAGTTTGATTAAAAATGATCGAGTATATTGTGTTTTCAGATATTTTTCTGATATTTACCCAACATTAAGTCAAAATCAGTTGAACATGCATGCATTACTTTATTTATTTAATTGTTTTCTTGTCTGCACTTACTTGTTAACGATAAATCAGCACAGCTGATCACACAAGTTATCAAGTACAGTGGTGTGTGTGTGTGTATGTGTGTGTGCGCGCTCGCGCGCGTGCGTATGTGTGTGCATGTGTGTGCGTGGGGATGGGGGCGTGGGATGTTTGGAGGGGGTGGGGAAGGAGGGTTGTTTTCTTCATTATGTATGTCCTTGTGCATGAATACCTTTTCCCTTCATATCAAATGCACATTAAGATCTAACCATGTTTGCAAAGCCATCCTCCAAAACTGAGAATTACTCAGATGCAAATACTTAAATGCAGTACTTTATATGCTTGTGAAAAAAACAACCCATAAATTAAATACACCAAATTTAGCAAACATTTTCCTGGGTTTATGAACATATTTTTCGTGTCCTCTTGTACTACAATGACGCACCACCCATTGCAAAAGAAATGCTGACTCCATTTGCCTAACATCAACCATCTTTAGTTCCCCCCACACCCTCCTGTTCCAAACCACTGCATTCTTCACTTCTCTTAACTTTCTCAAAAGCTTTTTTCTAAAGAGTACTTGATTGATCGTTATAAGTACCTTTTTCTGGAATAATGAAAGCCTCCATGATGTAAACAATCTGGGAAACAAGAAAAGTTTGTATTACGTTTATCTTTCCAATTAAATGTAAGTCTTTCTTTTCCCATGAATGAGTAATTCTTTTGGTATTCTCAATTATATACTCCCAGTTCTCTTCTAAAGATGACACAGAAGAACTGTTTGCGTAAAAAATGCCAAGAATTTAATCTATTTCCTCCAAAGAAATCCATAAAAAGTATCAGTACAATCTTTTTTACTTCCTGGCCACATTGCAACTGATTTATAACGCTTCATTTCAAGCCCTGAAAACCTAATCTTGAAATATGTTGGTTTTCTCTCTCTCTCTCTCTCTCTCTCTCTCTCTCTCTCTCTCTTTTAATCAGTTTGGTCAAGGTGGACACATTTTAATCATGTGTAACAGTGCAGTTTTATACCATATAACAGACATTATACCAAGCATCGGCACAGAGTTATGGACACTTTGCTTAGCTAACGTAATGTGAAAAGAACACAACCCATATATTGTTTTCTGAAAACAAAAACAAAAAAACAAACAAACAAACAAAAAACAACAACAAAAAACAAAAACAAAAACAAACAAACAAACAAAAAACAAAAACAAACAAAACAAAACAAAAAAAACAACAACATACGGAGTATCTTATGTATGAACACATTTCCTCTAGTTTTCCATATGTGACTATATAAAATACTCATTACACAGGCATGTATGTTAAACATTACTGCAGACACATAAGGGCACATGAATACACACACACACATATATATATTATTTACATACTCGCATACTTACACATTTACATACATCTGTTCTTCAAGTATAAAAATATATCATTGAGCCTTCGTTACTGTTGTGCATTTTGATCTTTCATCATTTTTTGTTATGTGTTATTGTTTTCAAGAAGTTTTATATATGGACACCATTTTCTCGTAAATACAACGCTTAGCCTTTCCATTGAATGCATATATCTTTCTACTTTATAACTATTTCTTAAATCATTCAGAAAGTGCTCTGTACATGGTTTAATCTTATTTATTCTGCATTTATAAACAAAATATTTTGCAAAAAGAATAATATAGTTGAAAGTCTCATCTGTTTTTGTATCATTTCCAAAGATAACTAATTCTGTGTTTAACATAACGTTTGAGCAAGTATCGCATCTTTCTTTAAAAACGTTCTCTAATTGAGAGAACTTGCAAAACCATAGATAATGTTGTGCTGAATCTATTTCATTTTTACAGAAATTGCACTTGTCACTGTTTGTAATGCCCATTTTCTTCAGAATTCCCTTTTGGCAGGCATGCAATTAATCCTTCTTTCTGTGTCGTTGACATTTCTCCACTTATACACCCTTCATTCAGTGATCTTACAACAAAGTCACTAATATCTTTTCAGAAATTTTTTTTTAAAAATAGTCATTCCATCTGTACCTGGACTCTTGTCGTTTTGCATTCGCCTAAAAGCATCTGTGGCTTCTCGTCTTGTAATTAATCCTTCTAGTTGTTTTGATTCTGTCTCAACAAGTCTGGGTAAGTTGTTTACATAATCATTAATATCTAAATCTTTTACATTCTGTTCTCTGTATAGTTCTTCATAATAATGTCTTGTCACCTTTAGTATTTCATCTGTTTCTGTCAGTATATTACCTTGAACTGTAACTAGTTTTAATGTGTTTACTGATAAAGTGACGTTTTTCAAGATTACAAAAATATTTACTTACTTTTTCACCCTGACATGTCCATCTTGCTTTAGATCTTAAAGCTATCCCTTCCATTTTCAATTTCCTTAATTGTATGAGCTCTTCCGTTTTCTCCTGCAATTCTCTAGTTATATTATACGACCGAACTTCCTTTTCGAGTAGTTGTATTTCCTTTTCTGACATTTCCTCTTTTTCTATTTGTTGCTTTTTTCTTTCTTATTCCAAAAGTTATTGCTTTTGCTCTATCTCCATTATCAATACATCTTAAAATGACTTGTTGCTTATAGTAAACTGAATTTCATCATTCGGGATATTACATATGTTTTCTGGTGCGTAAGGTAATACTGCATACTGTTCCTTTATTCTCTCTATTGTTTCTTTCACTAACTTAATATAATCACTGTATCTAAATAAAGATGAGTTAAATTTCCAAAAAGGTTTTCTTTTGGGGTCTGTATTAAATATTAAATCAACTTTGACTAAAAAGTGGTCACTTCTATAACCACACAAAATATCAGCGTCTTTAACATCACTAACCAGGTTACCCGAGATCAAGAAGAAGTCAAGACGGCTTTGTTGTAAGGGAGTTGGTCTCCTCCAATTGTATCTTAAGACTTCAGTATTGAGTTCCCTCCATATATCTAGTGACTGTAAATCATCTATCATCTTTAAAACTCTTTCTTGTGCTCCCTGATTATTCACATGCTTATAATTATGATAGTCTACGTTGGGATTCATTACTAAATTCTAATCCCCTCCCATTGTGACGTAAGAATTTTCTTGCTCTTCAACTTTTTTTTCTGATTTTCTTTTTTTTTCCTTTTTTTTTTCTCTTTTTTTTTTAAACCAAACACACACACACACACACACACACACACATATATATATATATATATATATATAGAGAGAGAGAGAGAGAGAGAGAGAGAGAGGGTCATCTCTGTTAGGGCCATAAAGCTTTACCAATAGAATTTAAATATCAAATATGTTTAAGACCAAAATGATATAATTACCATGAGTATCTGAAATGGGTTGGTTTTTTTTGTTTGTTTCTTTTTTGTTTTGTTTTTTGTCTGTTTTTTTGTTGTTGTTTTTTTAATTTTGAGCTGAAAGTTGTTATTCAGCAAGACAGCAACTCCTCGTGAACGAGAATTATTAGATGAAAAAAACACATTCATAACCCCATTCAGCCCTTCTTTGTCTCTCCATATTTTTTCTAAAGTGCGTATATATATATATATATATATATATATATATATATATATATATATATAATTGATCAGGTGAGGTCATTAGATCTGCTACTGGTAACCTGAAATCCAGTACAACCTGTTCAGGGTCGGATTGCCGGCGACTAAACCGGCACTCCCACCGCTCCCTTCCGGGACTGGTGAGGCGGGTGGCTAGACACCCTTATGGAATTAAAAACGAGATCCATAAAAGGGCGTCGGCTCAGAAGAGCCACCGACGGCCATCTCGCTCCACCGTGCTGTGTGCATGCCACACGCAGTTGGTCCGCGGGGTGTGTCTACCCATGCATGCGAAGTCTGGATCCGGTAGAATCTGCAGAAGAAACCTATCGGTTCAACGGAGAGGAAGGCGGTTACAGCAACGCAATGTGGAGTGCAGAGAGGAAGATGAGACACCAAAAGGATATCTTGGTCATCCACTGCATCCGTGCTCATCCTCCAGTCGTCTCGACTTAGTCTTGCCACTGGAAATTGGTGGACCCGGACGAGAGAGTGAGGTCGATGTTGCGCAACTCCTCTTCACTTTAAACAAACTCATCGCGCAAGTCATCAGTCATCCTTATTGACCTTTCATCCTTCATCATTTCATCACCCCCAAGTCCTGTGGCGACAGGCGAGCGACGAAACGACAGGTGTGGGTACACTGGCAGTCGCAGCCGCAGACCTGCACGCAGGCGGCTCAGGCCATAGGGTCGTTCTCCATCGACAGGAGCAGCGATGGAGCTCGGCAGCCGTCTGAGCAGCCATCTTTAGGAATGCACTGCTCACCTCCCTGGCATGAGGAAGGGGCTAGAAAAGGTGCCCTAAACATTGCCTGCTCCATATCACCCTGGCGAGCATACCGCGGCTGGCGGGGACCCTACATCAGCGGTCGAAACAAAGAGAAAGAAAAGAAAAAACACAAGGATCGTTCCTCTCACCATTGGTGCTTGGAACATAAGGATTCTCCTGGACAGAGATAACGCGGACAGACCCCAAAGGAGAACGGCACTAGTTGCATCCGAACTCACCAGATACAACATCGGCATCGCAGCCTTGAGTGAGACTCGGCTTGCAGGCGAAGGTGAGCTCTGTGAACGGGGATCTGGTTACACCTTCTTCTGGAGTGGATGAGGAAGCGAAGAGCAACGTGAGGCTGACATTGGTTTTGCAGTAAAAACAGCACTTGTCAGCAAGCTAGCTGGAGTCCCAAAGGGAGTCATCGATAGGCTTATGACCATGAAACTCCCACTGGCATCTGGCCAGAAGCACCTCACCATTGTCAGTGCCTACACCCCAACCATAACCAACCCGGATGAAGTGAAGGTGAAGTTCTACGAGGACCTTCACTCTGTCATTGCTGCTATCCCTAAAGCAGACAAGCTCATCATTCTTGGGGACTTCAATGCTAGAGTTGGCACTGACTACATCTCCTGGGATGGAGTGATTGGAAAGCATGGCGTGGGCCACTGCAACCCAAATGGATTGCTTTTGCTTCAGACCTGTGCAGAGCACGAACTGCTGAAAACCAACACAGTTTTCTGACTCCCTACCCGTAACAGGACGTCATGGATGCACCCTCGCTCAAAGCATTGGCATCTCATCGATTACGTCATCGTCAGGAAAAGGGATAGGCAAGATGTACGTGTGACAAAGACCATGTGCGGCGCCGAGTGTTGGACAGACCATCGCCTTGTAGTCTTGAAGCTGAATATTCGATTACAGCCCAAGAGACGCCCCCAAGGCCAGAAGGCTCCAAAACGGCTCAACATCGCTAATCTGAAAAACATCACCATCAAACAGACCTTTGTGGAGATACTGGAAGATCGTCTGGAATCCGCCTCTCTGGACAACCAGAATGTGGAATCTGACTGGAGGACCCTGCGCGAGCTGATCTATAGTGCAGCTTCAGAGACCCTGGGATCCATGACCAGAAAGCACAAAGACTGGTTTGATGAAAACTGTGATGAAATCAAGCAGCTTCTGGATGAGAAACGCCGTCTGCATCAAGCCTACCTGAGCAACCCAAAGTCCACATCAAAAAAGGATGCGATGCGTACAATGCCATCCAGGACTGTTCAGCAAAAGTTACATCAGATGCAGGATAAGTGGCTGAGTGACAAGGCTGATGAGATCCAGGGATATGCTGACAGGCATGATATGAAGAAGTTCTCCTTAAAAGAAGTCTACGGCCCCACATCCTCAGGATCATCCCCCCACCTCAGTGCAGATGGGAATACCTTGATCACCGAGAAGGAGAACATTCTCAAACGCTGGGCTGAGCACTTCAACAGTGTCATAAATCGCCCTTCCTCCATAAATAATGAAGCCATAGACCGTCTCCCACAAGTCCCCATCAACGAAGCACTGGACGATCCGCCAACACTTCTTGAGGCCCAGAAAGCAATCCGTCTGCTGTGGCAAAGCACCTGGCTAAGACTCCATACCAGCAGAGGTCTACAAGAATGGAGGCACTGTGCTGACTGAGAAGCTCCATCAGCTGTACTCACTCATGTGGAAAGAAGAGACGATCCCCCAGGATTTCAAAGATGCATCTATCTGTGACCAAGCGCGCTATGCTTGCTCCAACACTATTCACGCACAAGCCAGAGCAGACGACGTTTTTCCTCCTAACCCTTGCACAGAATATGTGACGTCACTCTGCTTACATCATTTTGTCCTGGCCAGACCACCTGCTGACCGCTCGACCAGTGTCGCGTCGCGATACGTCATTGGCTGAGAGCAAACTTGTGTTTCTGTTCCACAGTATTTAATTAATAGCTCTTTTGTCAGATCAGTAAACTACTAGTATTATATACTGGCAGAATCGTCTTAATTCCATCTTTAAATCTATTCCATTTATGTTTGCCTACGTGAAACTGATTTAACGCAGTTTGTAATTTTCAGCGACGAGCTCGTTTAAAACTGACCCTGTTCAGGTGACTTAAATTAAGATTATAAATTCATCTTAAATAATCAACACTTCATTTTACACTCATTATAAAGTAGGCGTTGAGCTCTTTCTTTTGCAACTTATCCGATGCAAATCGGTTCAGTAATCATCTAGAAATCTGTCACTGAACACCTTGTAACAAGCACAGTTCTCATCAGATTTCTTCAGATTAGTGACGATCTGGTTTGCAGCCCACGTGATTGTCTTTGTAGTTCGCCTAATTTGTATAAATTGGCCGAGCGGGTGATGAGTGGTCACTTCCACACCCGAGCCAGCCGCGGCCAGCACCTGCTCCCTTTGTCTCTTGCTGTGTAGTGGTCAGTGTCGTGTGTTCTCACAACAGTGACACTTCGCTACGTATCGCTGTAAGTACTAGTGTGTAGAATGTGTTGATTTGTAAATTGTATTATTTGACACAGTACTTGTGTTTATATGAGTATGTTCAGTTATTGCTTTGTTCAGTTAATTCTTTGTTCAGTTATTGCTTTGACAAGTTAGTCACAGATCGGCTATGACTGATCTAAATAATCGCCATGTCGTCATCTGCATGGAGCAGTGTTCCATTTGATTCTTAACGTCACAGTCAGTGACGTCTCTCGACACAGATAGTTTGTTCCAGAATGTTCTAGTGAGTGGTAAAGTTCATTCACCACTTAATGGTTAAGCCATGATGGTGCTTCACTTTACTATCTGGTCTGTCAGTTTGCCAGTATTACATCTAAGCCACCGATTCTCCATCTTGTTTATTATTCATGTATTATTTTACATGCTGATATCAATTGTACTGCTACAGTGCGCTCAGTACTCTAAGATGTGTGTAGTATTCTGCTGTTGTGATTACAAGATAGTGTTGGATTAATCGCTTCAATCACTTTAACTGAGCTATTTAAATGTATTAGAAATGTCATTTGATGTCAGCGTTTGGTCTTCACACATATGCATTATGTTGTTGCGTATCCCAAACCCGAGTGATAGTCTTTCCATGTATACATGTGCTTTACTAGTCACTTGTGTCGACATGTTGTGCTTATGACATTTGTTTGTGTCATTCCAGGCACTGTCTTCTTCTCATTATCTTCTCTTTTTGTCTTCTTCTTCTTAGTTCTTCTCCTAGTTGTCTTCTTCTCATTATTTCTTCTTCTTAGTCTTCTTCTTTTAGAATATTGTAAATAAAACAATAGGAAACCCCATTTGTGACTGGCCTCTATATGTTCCTGGCCTGTGCGTGGGATCTTGTCTATCCTTTAATTCATTCAATCATATTTAGTTAAGTCTTTTGTGCCGTACCCCCTTCAGTAACCACTCGGTACACGGCTACATATCATTCACTTGTACAAGCGAAAGGGGAACTGGCAAGCCTGTGATAACCATCGGGGCATTTCCTTGCTCTCCATCGTAGGCAAGATACTTGCCAGGATCCTACTAAACTGCCTCACAGCACACCTTGACCAAGGTCATTTGCCTGAGAGCCAATGTGGATTCCGGAAAGAGCGCGGAACCGCCGACATGGTGTTTGCTGCAAGGCAGCTGCAAGAGAAATGTCAGGAGCAAAATGCTGATCTGTTCTCCACCTATGTCGACTTCACTAAAGCCTTCGACACCGTGAGTAGAGAGGGACTGTGGAAGATCATGGCCAAGTACGGATGCCCTCGGAAAATTATTTCCTTGGTCAGCCAATTCCATGAAGGTATGCAGGCTCGAGTCCAGGACAATGGTGAAACATCTGCTCCTTTTCCTGTCACAAATGGTGTCAAGCAAGGCTGCGTCCTGGCTCTAACACTGTTCAGCCTCATGTTCTCTGCAATGCTTACTGATGCCTTCAGAGATGGCAATGTTGGAATTGGCCTAATGTACCGAACAGATGGAAAGCTGTTTAACCTCAGAAGACTTCAAGCAAAAACGAAGGTCATGACAGACATCATCAGAGACTTTTTGTTTGCTGATGATTGTGCCCTCAACGCTGGATCTGAAGCTGACATGCAACTCAGCGTCGACAAGTTTGCCTCTGCCAGCAGGAACTTCGGCCTTACCATCAGCACGAGGAAAACTGAAGTTCTCCATCAGCCAGCCCCAGGGAAACCCCACGTTGAGCCCAACATCACAGTCAATGGTCAGAGACTCAGTGCGGTGGAGCGGTTCACATACCTTGGCAGCACACTGTCACGAAATGCGACCATCGACGATGAAGTGAACGTCATGATTGCAAGAGCAAGCGCAACTTTTGGCAAGACAGGACCCCAGACACGGAGGTGCTTGCAAAAGCCACCCTTCCCAGCTTCTTCACCATCCTGATGCAGTCCCAGCTTCGCTGGACTGGACACGTGGCGCGCATGCCAGACCATCGGCTGCCCAAAAGGCTCTTCTATGGCGAGCTGCAACAAGGGAAGAGATCACACGGAGGTCAGAAGAAGCACTTCAGAGATACTCTAAAAGTCTCTCTGAAAGCGTTTGATATCAACCCTGACTTCTGGGAGGAATCTGCAGTGGACCATGACAAATGGCGCGCTGCTGTGCACAAAGGTGCCAAGTTGTGCGAGGCCAACAGGACTGCTGAAGCTGTTCAGAAGAGGCAGGCCAGAAAGTCACGGGCAAACAAGATCCCTGACAATGCCTGTCTTTGTCTGCCCCAACTGTCAGCGAACATTTCGTGCGCAGATTGGACTATTCAGCCATCTGCGCACTCACAGATAGATTCATGAGCATCCCCCCCCCCCCCCCCACCCCCCCCACCACCACCCTCCCCCCATCCCCCAGCTGGATGACAACGATGGTCATCATCGATCTCGATGGACACACACCATATATATATATATATATATATATATAAAGACTCAATGTTGTTTTTGTCTTAAGTATTGTAAAACATCTTTCCTTTCTTGAAAAGAACCTAGCCCCTGGCAATTCAAGGATGATATTTCTAGACTATTCATGAATGAATTGTGTATTGGACCACGCATATTGCACTGTTAGTATTTCAAAAACAAAGTTTTCCACCTGTACCATCTTTTCTAATCTAAGAAAAAATAACAAATAAAAAAAAATTTTAAAAGGATAATGAATTCCTTGTTCTGTACAAAGTGAAGCACCAGACACTCAAATATTTGGAGAAAATCAAAGGAAATATACGAAAAAGAAAGAAACAAGACAAAATATTGCCCATTCACACAAAAATACACATACATTGGCAAAGAAGTAAAAACAAACAAACAAACAAAAACAACAACAAGAACAAAAACAGACACCTGTTTCCCTCTGACCATCCTTGGCGATCGCAACTTTCATGTATGATTTCATAAAGCCGTATTTCACGAGAAAAATCCCTTCCATTCTCCGTATTTTTTACAAGTTGTGTGTGTGTGTGTGTGTGTGTGTGTGTGTGCCTCTACGCGCGTGTGTGTATAAAACTTGTAAAAGTCGTGCGAGCGATTTTGGCTTCTCTTTTTCTCTCTTTTTCCAGATTTTTGAACAAGTTAGCAAACTCAAAACAACTAAGGCAATATTCACATGACATTCGTGCCAGTGTGGTCTGATTTCTTAACTCACTCGGAGATCCCGAACCATCAAGGGAACCTGGAGCACGTGCAACACAGCCTTCCCTCACTCTGCCCGCAGTCACCTTAGTGTACAAGTTCGCGCGGACGTGTGTGTGTGTGTGTGTGTGTGTGTGTTGCGGGAACGAAAGTATACAAAATCAGCTAAAATGCTCTGACATCCAACCACAGTATGTGACACAACTTTGAGTATTAGCCATAATTACTTTTACCCATTGAATAAAGTCAGTTCCAAAGCCAAATTTCTTAAAATCAATAATCATAAAATCCTTTCAAATTCTATAAAATGCCTGTGTTTAAATGATCTTTAACATGCATATTTGATCTTCTGAGTACATATACACACGAAGGGGGGTCAGGCACAAGCTGGTCTGCACATATGTTGACCTGGGAGATCGGAAAAACTTCCACACTTTACCCACCAGGCGCCGTTACACACATCCGCTTGTGTGCAAAACAAATGGTTGAGTACCACAGCCAGATTGACTATATTATTGTGAAGAACCAAAACAGGACTGGCAACGATATACCTATAACAAGGTCATTCCCACAAGCTGATCTTGGCAGTGATGACGTCTTTTCTTTGATAATCTTTAAAGTACAGTCAAGGAAGAGAAACAGAGGAAATACAGCCATCTCAAATTCGGTGTCAGTTTGCTGAGTTTTTCAAGGAAGTTTGATTATCCAGTTAAATCCAAGAGAAGGGCTACATCGGGATTCGAACCCAGACCCTCACTGACACATTACTGGCAGGGTCTAAACCGTTCTGCAAACTTTTTCCTTGACGGATCAATTTAGCACCCTTTGCTTCTTTTTTTATTTTATTTTAATCCAAACTAAAATATGTACAGTCAAATCATGACACAGTTCACATATCAATCTAGAACTGAAGGCCAGTTTGGTTTAATTCCATACATCACAGAAAACGTTATGAATATATCATATTTTCAGTTGCCTAAATGTTCTGAATCCAATTCTGCAATTTATCAGACGCTACCAACAAACATTTTAAGATAACTTCACAACCACACTTAAACTTCGCCAAACATGTCCATATCAAAACAAACACGCACATTCGAAACCCACTTCTTTTTACCGTTTTCACTAAATCATTTGCTTTGCACAGTGATCTAAAATCTTTCAATCCAATATTCCCCACCGAAAGACAATAAACAAACTGCAGAATGAATACGGATGATTTGTTCCATCATTCGCCAAGTCATATGGAGTCCATGACAAGCAAATGGACACGGACATAGGGCGAAAGACAGAGATGAAAGTAAGACCAGTATTATGACATGCATTCAGACATTGTGAAGACAGACATTGGAAGAGCCAGTCAGACAGACAGACAGACAGAAGTGAAAGAAAGACTTCCAGTCAGACAGACAGACAGACAGACAGAAATGAAAGAAAAACTTCCAGACAGACAGACAGAAATGAAAGAAAGACTTCCAGTCAGACAGACAGACAGACAGAAATGAAAGAAAGACTTCCAGTCAGACAGACAGACAGAAATGAAAGAAAGACTTCCAGTCAGACTGACAACGGTATCAACAGAAAGACAGACGGTGCACAAGAGTGACAGTGATGTCTTACCGCAACGGCCTTGATGAGCAGTGCCGATGCCGGCCGTGCAGGCACACTTATCATTGACACAAGTACTTCCCGCAGTGCACTGACTGGTCTCCTCACATTTCAAACCAACTTTGATCCCTTCAAACAGAGAATGGTCACTATTGTTATTGTTATAGGCCCAACATTCAGGTTATATTACAAACTAACATTAGTTTTCAGTGAGCCAAGGTGAGAGCTGAATTATCAATAGTTTCTCCATTGCAACGGGAGCTTAGTCTTTTGTGAAGGACTATGACTCTCAAACTAAGAGGCAAGATTGCACTGGCTCTTAATGCTGCAGCCTTGGGGTCTAGTTGACTTTTGGGAATCATTCCAACGCCGACCGGGCTAAAACACTCTTGGTCGAGAGTGTGGGGATCTAACTTGGGCAAGACACTCTCCACTTGCCCAAATATTCGGGACAGTATTTGCCTCCTCTGCTGTTCTGGTCGTCATAGTCATTCTTATCATTCTTCTTCTCCTTCTATCATCATTATTATCATTATCATCATTTTCACTTTTTCCGGGTGGAAAAGACACTCCTCTACCAGTATCTGTTTATAAGCTGTTACCCAACTGCTCCACCGCAACACCCAGACCATCTTGGAAGTATGTGCCCTTGCTAATAATCACCTTGCTCACATTAAACCCGTGCATTGATTCTTTTCAACATCCAGCAGCAGTGCGACTCCGTGATGTTGCTGCGATGTCGACATGTGTGCATTAATTTGTATGGACGGCAATCGAGTCGACCGTGTGGGACAATCGATCTATTTTCTGACGTGTTGGTGTAATTTTAACAATAATCACTTCAGACAAGTCAAGTTCTTTCCACAAAATTAAGAACAGCGGATCGGAGCATTTCCAACCCTGAACTTTTCCAATACGATGACCAGAGGGGGTGTACACAACCTGAGTCACTAACAATAAAATCAGACCAGCATTCTACAAAACGTTCTGGGACAAATTAAAAATGCCATTCCATCGTTGTATTACAGATGCGCTTAAGAAAGGAGAACTACCTTCTTCAATGAAAAAAGGAATCATAACTTTAATACACAAAGGCAATGACTTGGACAGAAATAACCTCTCAAATTATAGACCAATTACTCTTACAAACACAGACTACAAGATATTTACGAAAGCGCTGGCCATGAGACTCCAAAATGTAATCAAATCAGTTGTAAATGAAGATCAAGTAGGTTTCATGAAAGGTAGAAACATTGCAGTCCATTTGAGATTTTTCGATGATCTCACAAAATACCTGAACACAACCAATCAACCAGGGACTCTCATTGCCCTTGATTTCTCCAAGGCTTTTGATACATTATCAAAAAAATGTATCATCGAAGCCTTAGATATTTTCAACTTTGGCCCAAGGTTCACAAATTGTGTTTCGACCATAATGAACAAGACACTAAGCTGTGTTCATAATGGTGGATGGTTGTCTGATTGGTTTCTAACAGAAAGAGGGATCAGACAGGGATGCCCCCTCAGCCCTCTTCTTTTTGTACTTGCAGTAGAAATACTGGCGATTCAAATTAGAAGTAATAAAGATATTCAAGGGATTGACCTAACTCCGCTCGACGATGTGTGCAACCATAGAAACAACTCTAAAATAAAACAGTTTGCAGATGATACAACATTAACCCTTAAAGGTGAACAAGATATTCAAATAGCTACAAATATTGTAACACAGTTCGAGGAATATTCAGGTCTGAAGTTAAATAAAAATAAATCTGAGGGCATGTGGCTAGGGTCAGGAAAACATGAAACAGGTGAAATAAATGGCATCCCGATGGGATCTGACAGACTGAAACTTCTGGGAATATATTTCTCAGCAGAAATGGAAATATCGGAAATCGAAGAAAACTGGAAATCAAGAGTTGAAAAAATAACTAAGGTGATAAAACAACGGGAACGCAGAAACCCCTCTCTATATGGTAAAATTCTGTCAAAAATTTTTTCTACTGTCACAATTCTCTCACGTCCTACAGGTAGCGTCTCTACCAGTTAAAGTTCTGGGCACCATTAACACATTAATGTACAGATTTCTTTGGAAAAAAAAAGTTTAACAATAAAAAAGCATTTGAAAAAATAAAAAGAGGCGTTCTCAACCTCGACAAATAAGATGGTGGTTTAAACATGATCAACATCGAACACCAGCAGCAAATGTTCTTGGTGAAATGGGCAGCCAGACTCATTAAAGAGACAAAATCTCACTGGAGCATTCTGGCGAGACACAACATCTTCAACGAAGACAGACAGATAGAAAACATAAAAACAGAACCGTTATGGAATAACAGAAATATAAAATACAAAGGAAATGCGCTACACTTTCCCAAATGGAGTAAAGGCGGCATCGGTGTTGTGCACGACCTTTGGCAGCACGGAAATATAATGACGTATGAAGAAATAGTGCGTAAATTAGGCGCTGACCCTGGCCTTCTTTTTGAATACAATGCCATAATAAACTCAATCCCACAAACATGGAAACTCCATCTAGCTAATGATGTCCACAACGATTAAAATCCAAACGACATTGCAGCAAAAGAGGGGAACCACAATACCTTGTCAAATAAGCAAATCAGGAAAACATTCGCCCGAAAACAAAACCATGAAATATGTGCAGCTCTGTTTTGGAAACGTAAGCTACACATTAATATAAGCGACTACTTCAATTTAGCATATGAATGTACGAAAGAATCACGACTGAGGTTACTTCACTTCAAATTCATACACAATATTTACCCAACGAATATTCTGCTTGCTAAAATGGGTGTAACGGACACAAATAGATGTAACTGGTGCCAAGAAACCGATTACATTGAACATGCCTTTTACTCCTGCCCCAAATTTTCCTTCTTTTGGAGACATGTGAAACAACTCATTCTCACACGTTACGATACGCTGATTCCCATGGATGAAAAAGTAGCTCTGTTTGGTACAACAAAAATGGACATTCCAACTGATGAAAAACGAAAGGAAATCAATACGATATTGTTAATAGCAAAACTGTCCATCTCCAAATTTAAATACGGCAAGTGCAAAAATCTTGACCTTATCTTTGAATCAGAACTCAGCCTACGTAACCTATGATCAGTATCCGTTAAAATACCAGAACACTGAGTCAGGCCCACAAAAAATCCTGAGAGTAGTATTCAGTGTGCACATACATATTATTGTACTTAGGTGTAGAGCTTGTGGAGAGGGAGGGGATTGAGTAAGTAAAGAAGACACACAGAGAGAGTGAGAGGGTGTGTGTGTGTATGTATTCCATGCTTCTCTTTCAGGGAATATGATTTTGTGTGAAGCCATCATGTATGTGTAATATATGTTGCATGTTCTTGTAAGTGTTTGAACATGCCATTGGGAAGAAGACATATTAAAAACATGAGGAAAAAAGAAAAAAAAAGAAAAGACAACAGAAACAGAAAGGAGAAAAATGATGATGGAAGGGGGGGGGGGGGGGGGGGGGGGGGGGGAAGACCAAAAGATAAAAAAGACAACAACAAAAAAATGATACAAAAGAGAAAACACACACACACACACACACACACACACACACACACACACACTTCCAGGGATGCTGAAACTATCCTGCTCATTTGCTTAACTTTTAGGCATCCACTGATTTCTCAACAACAACAAAAACACAAAAAAACCCAGTAAAATCAGAGCATGTTTGAACCTCCCTTACCACTGTATTTCCAGCACAAACGCCGAAAATGTTCAGCGCAAGAACTGGTAAAAACACCCATGAGAGAATTAAATTTAAAAAAAAATAAATAAATAAAATTAAAAAAAAAAAATATATATATATATATATATATATAAATCTCTCAAATTGCTCCACCCGTCGATCTCCACCAAGGTGGACTTTACAAATTCCTTCTGTGGAAGGAACATCATCACATTCGCCAACTGGAATAAAAGAATATGCACAGACAGGTTGGAAAACTGGAAGAACTGACCACTGAGTTGGACAAACATACCTGGCACATTAAGATCTTGAAAAAAAAGGGATAGAGGGCATATCCTGTACTAATGTGAGGAAAAGGACAGACGTGTACATGGTGCAGTGTTTCTTGGTCAAGAAGGACGTAGGAATACATAACAGGGATACTGCCCAGTTTCCAGCAGGTTCATATCCATCCGCGTGTGAAACATCACGTTAGTGCACACGTATGCCTTTAAATCAGAGTATGTTGATGTCAAGATTGAGAAATTATACTTCACAAGGACATCAATATAAAGCTGAAAAGAAGACAAAGTCATCCTTCAGGACGACTGGAATGCAAAGGCTGGCACACATGCCCAAGAAGACTTGCGGGAGTTCTACGACCCCTACTGTAACAAGAATGTCAAAGATACAGGAGAATCCACCATTGATATAAAATGACTTAGTTTCTTGTTTACAGAAGTTACACACTTGGTGAGCATATAACATCCCAACAATGATAAATGACACTCCTAAAACGGTCAGTGAAATAACCAGACATACTATAATTATACTTGTGCAGAACTGGAACAGGTCTGGCATCAATGGAGCTAAAACAACGATGTTCTCGGGATTGTTAACTAGATGTATACACAGAGGCAGGCTGTGAAGGAAAAAAATAACGATGGAAAAAACATTACAAAATCGTGAGTTGAAAAACAATCAACAGTTCTGCGTGGCGACCCAATGAGTCATCTCAGAGAAGAAAAAAAAAATAGAAGACGCATAAGCTTGCAATGTTAAAGCTTACCACGGACACACAGACACAGTCACATAAACAGAAAGTCGCACACACGCATGCACATACCCCACCACACACTCTCTGTCTCTCTCTCTCTCTCTCTCTCTCTCTCTCTCTCACACACACACACACACACACACACACACACACACACACACACACATGTGCACCACGAAGGCAGGGTTATAACACTGACTCATTGGTGTCAATAACTGCACCATGTCAAACTGGTGCCTACCAGGTCGATCCCAAGGCTTATGCTGCCTCACATGGTGCTTCCGCACTACAAGTGATCCTACCCTGCAGGAATCAGAGAAATTGTTTGATCAGGCTTCCTCGGACGCTGAAGAAAGTGCAGGGGTTGCCACCTCACCTCTTTCTACTCATTCAGCTTCGGACAAGGCCGAAATCAACTCTGATCTTGTTATGTTAGAACTTAACCTAACAGAGTATCCCATGTGGAGCGTCTCTGTCTATGTTAAACCCCTCCTTGGTAGCAAACCTGCTGCTCCCGCGCCACAAGGCTGCTTAGGCTCCTGGAGATGGATCAAGAGTGTCAGAATATGCCTGCCCATGGTGGGGGTGCCACCTCTACGCCTCCTACTCCCCACCTGGTAAAAAGTCTTTGGTGCCGGCAGTTCTCCCGTGGGAAGGTATTTAAAGGATTCTACAAAATGAAGCATCTGAATATTTGTATACCACCTACATTTTAGGGAAAAGGAACTTCCATTTCAGGACCCTTGGCTCGTCCCTCTGGGTCCCACCACTAACTAGCCAGTAGATTTGGCTCACTGGGATAAGGTGGCCTGCCACTATCTTTCCGAGGTCTCCACAGCCTCTGACACCTTCCTACACAGGCCCATCGTGCTGCAGGAAGACGGCCCAGAACACTCAGGTACAGAGTCAGCTCATGCAGAAGTCTCTGGGCTCCTTCACCGACTCTTTTGTTGGCTTTGGGGTGGCTTTGAGTCTGCCAACAGAGGCGTTTGTTTGCCCACCTTTTAATTCTCTTCTTGCCTGTAACGGTGCGTTTATCCGCCGGTACAGCGTCCCCCAGCCTAGCCTTGAGAACCATCCCGGCATAACAGCACCTCTATTCGGGCGTCAGGCCTTCCACTCTTTTCAGCCACAGGGGAGCGACAAAGTGACAGGCTGATTCCTACTAAGCTCACACTTCTCAAGATCGCCGTGGGCTTCTGTAGGTTAAGAGGCCACCAGGCCGGATCCTCACTGTGCAGCATTAGCTAAGTAGTGACTGAGTCAGCAACAGCCCCAGCCTTCATGGCGCAAGACACTTCCGTTTCGGGCACACCAATTTGTAGGAAGCTGGGCCAAAAGCAGCACTCCTAATGGGTATGCTACAATGCAGCACCTTCTCTCAGGCCTAAAGATACATCGAATACATTGAATCCATGAGTACTTGAGGTGCAGGCCATTTGGCTACCTTTCAATACTCTGTGCCTCTTCAACATGTTCGGAAGACAGCCTTCTGGCGTTCGGAGATTCCATTCATCAACATTTCTCTCGGAAATTCCCAAATGAGCAGAGAATTTTAATGTGCCAAGTATGTGTGTCCAACTCATTGGCTTACGGTTCCAAGTGGATTCCTGTTGTGCCTAACATAGCTGTTACTGTTACTAAGGCTCTCATTGCGAACCAATAAAGCTTTACCCCTCTCCTTTTGCTTTCAGTTCTGCGTTACTCTGACATGGCACAGTCTGTGACACGAAAAAGGGCAGTTTGTATTATACTCTAGGTCAACACACTTTTTTTTGCCGTACGCAAATGCAAGCCCGTCCTTCCCCGCTGTTCTTGTCGAAGATCACAATGACTATTATTTGTGGGCCACGGTTGTTAGCCCCAGTCTTGCATCAGTTTGATGTGTTAAGTATGTTAAACCAAACAGAAAGTATAATTATGTTCTCAATGCATTCGAAAGAATAGTAAAACTAACATATATGGGAATAGAATAGTAAAACTAATATATATATATATATATATATATATGTTGCACACACACACACACACACACACACACACACACACACACATATATATATATATATATATACAGAGAGAGAATCTATTTATCTATCTATGTGTATATATATATATATATATATATATATATATATATCGAGAGAGAGAGAGAGATGGGGGGGACGTTTGCATCTCAAAATATCTGTTGAAGCCTTGCATATTTATTATTAAAAACTAGCCTGAGGCGAAATTTCATCATCATCATCATTATCACAACCATCACCATCATCATGACTGTAATTAATAGCAAAAATCATAGTATCAGGAGTAAGGGTACAGGGCGAGTAGTGGTTGTTGTAGTAGCGGCTGTGAAGTAGTAGTAGTAGCTGTCGTAAATGTAAATATATATTTTTGCAAACTACTGGCAAAAAGAAATGAAAAAGAAAAAAGAAAAAAAAAGAACACTCACCACATCGCTTATAAATGTCACAGTTAGCAATTTCGGGACAATCTGTTTGGGCTTTGCAGGCACCACCCAACGTACGTCCTGAAACGTACAAACACACACACACACACACACACACACACGCACTCACGCACACACACACACACATGCGCGTGCACACACACACACACACACACACACACACACACACACACACACACGTTTGTGAGTGCATCATGCCTTTATGTTATTCAACCGAACCCCTACATTCAGTCTCATCAAATTAGCACCATGTCATGTGGATCAGTGCATATGCATTGAGTCAGATCTATGAAGTGACAAATCCAAAGTGCACAAATGTTTAATAATTAAAGCATCAAACTGACCGCATAAAAAAGTAAATCACGACTGAATCTGAAATATAATTGACAAAAACAAAAAAAAAAAAAAAAAAACCACAACAACATGATTGTTGAGAGGTGAGATAATGATGTGATGTCGTTTCCAGTATAACGTTTCGAATTCATTTTGAAACAGAAGTGTTTTATTTTAGAGTCGTTGTAGATAGGTTACCAAACACACATGCCGGTATATAGTTACATACACTCACTTTGCAAACACAAATTAGCTGATGGAATCATTGCATATTCATAACAGCAAGTAAGATACTGCATGTTGGAAAAAAAAGAAAAAAAGAATGAAAACAAGAGAGGCAAGGCCTTCAAGACTCACTTGTGATACACTATTTAAAAAAAAATTTAATCGTTAAAATGTGTTCTGTATTTGTTATTATAAAGCTTCGCGTTAAAAAAAAAAAGAAAAAAAAAAGAAAAGATAAATACATTTTTTTTAAAAAGTCCTAACCAGATTCGAAACCCACGTGTTCGGATGAGAAGAAACTGCCTTATCCATTACACTATCGTGGCTCCTTAACTGACGTTCTAAAATTTAATATTTGAACATACTTTTTTAATGGGCGATAAATCAATTGCGGTATTCGTAGTGAGAACGCTGTTAAAATCATATTATTCTGGTGTATCTTGGGCATTCAAAAAATCTTTAAGGGCAATAAAAAAATTTTTTTTAAATTTAATGGCTATCGCCGCAATCACACTGCAGCATTTAGCCGTTTTCACAAGATCTTGATAGATGTACAAGTTTAGTTACACCCACCGGGAATGAAGTACAACACGGTCGATTCAATTTCTCTTTTATGTTCATTCTAGTTTTATAGTTTTAAAGTTGATATGAAAACTTAGTATTTTGTTAAACTAATAACGTAGAGCCAAGTACAAGTACTTCTAAACGTCGTAAGAAGTGAAAAGGACTTCATTTTGAGAAAAGTCAAGACTGGAAATTTTTTCGTTTCATCGTGATCAGTTCAAGGGTATTAACTCGCATGGTTTTATAATTTTTAACTGTGAATTCCAATTGATTCTGTGGATATTTTTATGGCAGTTTGGGGCATAATCCAGTAAGTGATGAGGCGTTCACAAATCTTTCTCTGAATGA
Organism: Babylonia areolata; assembly: GCF_041734735.1. Taxonomy (NCBI): domain Eukaryota; kingdom Metazoa; phylum Mollusca; class Gastropoda; order Neogastropoda; family Buccinidae; genus Babylonia; species Babylonia areolata. The sequence continues at coordinate 5,723,146 of NC_134910.1, read as the reverse complement.
ATATTTAACGGTCTCATTCTCCAACTTTCTATCACATGTTGTGTATTGTCCATTGAATATAGGACTGAACGGGCAGGTCAACAACTTGAAACAAAATGGCGTCGTTCGCGTTCGCGAAGAATATGAGCACGCGCTTTGAATGTGTATAAATATGTGTACGCAACTGATTTTTGCCCATGACCTTCAGGGCTCAGCCAACAGATCTGTAAAGTCCACTCGTCGTATTGATTTTAGTATTTTCCGAAAAAGACCACTTGGGCGAATGAACATAGTGAAAGCCCTGTACACTGAGAGTAAAACATACAAGCTTTTTATGTATTGAGTATAATGCCAAAATGAAATGTTTCAGATGAGAAAGATCAGTTTAAAGCAAATTAAGTCCCCTAGAATTAATTACAGAGTAATTTCCCTTCTTTACTATCTGCACCAAAACGTTTGCAAAATAAATAAAACTTCCATGCTTAGCGAAAGAAGTTCCTGTTTGAACAAAAATGATAATAATGGCTGCTCTTGTTGTTGTGTCAGAATATCAGATCAAAGTGCCAAGTTTAGAGAAAACAAAAAATATAAATATAACAGTAAATGCAGTTTGCATATAATTAGGCTTCATTTTTTTAATTTTTTTGTGCCCATCCCAGAGGTGCAATATTGTTTTAAACAAGATGACTGGAAAGAACTGAATTTTTCCTATTTTTATGCCTAATTTGGTGTCAACTGACAAAGTATTTGCAGAGAAAATGTCAATGTTAAAGTTTACCACGGACGCACACACACACACACACACAAACACAACCGAGCACCGGGTTAAAACATAGACTCACTTTGTTTACACAAGTGAGTCAAAAAAGTGTGTGTGTGTGTGTGTGTGTGTGTGTGTTCATGGAGACTTGTGTTACAAACACACTTACTGCACTTCTTTGATCGAGAGCCACAGTGATCCCCACTCAAGCATTCGTTTCCCAGTTTGTTTTCTTTACAAGGTTGATTCAGCATCCAATCTGAGTGCAAACACATAAACAAGAAAGCAAAGCCATCAAGACTCGGGTGTGTTACACACTAGATCGAGAAAAAGAATTGTGGAAACAAACAGCTTCAGTTTCAGTTTTCAGTTTGTCAAGGCGGCGTCGCTGCATTTGTACATAATGTATGTACGCTTCATCACACCTGCTAGGCATATGCTCGAGTGCATGCATACATATTTGTGTACCAACAGAGAGGGAGTTTTCCACATAGTTTTGCCAGAGAACAACACTTACGTCGCCACGAGTTCTTTTTTTCAGTTCACCAACTGCGCGCTGCACACGGGACTTCGTTTCATTGTCTCATCCGAATGACCAGACGCTTTGATGTCCCAGTAAAACTAAGAGGAAAGGATAAGTCAGGGATTCAGAGGAAAGGATAAGTCAGGGATTCAGGAAAGGATGAGTCAGGGATTCAGGAAAGGATGAGACAGGGATTCAGGAAAGGATGAGTCAGGGGTTCAGGAAAGGATGAGTCAGGGATTCAGAGGAAAGGATGAGTCAGGGATTCACGAAAGGATGAGACTGGGATTCACGAAAGGATGCGTCAGGGATTCAGAGGAATGGATGAGACAGGGATTCAGGAAAGGATGAGACAGAGATTCAGGAAAGGATTCAGGAAAGGATGAGTCCGGGATTCAGGAAAGGATGAGACTGGGATTCAGAGGAAAGGATGAGTCCGGGATTCAGGAAAGGATGAGACTGGGATTCAGGAAAGGATGAGACTGGGATTCAGAGGAAAGGATGAGTCAGGGATTCAGAGGGATGGATGAGTCACGGATTCAGGAAAGGATGAGACAGGGATTCAGGAAAGTATGAGTTAGGGATTCAGGAAAGGATGAGTCAGGGATTCAGGAAAGGATGAGACTGGGATTCAGAGGAAAGGATGAGACTGGGATTCAGAGAAATGGATGAGTCACGGATTCAAGAAAGGATGAGACTGGGATTCGGAGGAATGGATGAGACTGGGATTCAGAGGAAAGGATGAGTCAGGGATTCAGGAAAGGATGAGACTGGGATTCAGAGGAATGGATGAGTCACGGATTCAGGAAAGGATGAGTCACGGATTCAGAGGAAAGGATGAGTCAGGGATTCAGGAAAGGATGATTCAGGGATTCAGAGGAAAGGATGAGACTGGGATTCAGAGGAAAGGATGAGTCAGGGATTCAAGAAAGGATGAGACTGGGATTCAAACCTCTACGATTCAAACCTCTCTTTTAGGTATACCATACAGTGAACGTGTTCACTCCTGACCTCGACATGTCCTCTCCGTCAGTCCGTGGCTGAACACATTTGGTGAAAACTGTACACAAGAAATTATACCTACTGTACTTCCAATACTGAAATATGTCATGTTGTGACCTTTGATACTGAACTTCAGCAGCGACCATGCTGCTGCTGTGAAAGCTGAATGTAATCATGATACCTCCGTCATCCTTTTGATAATTGCCAAAAAAACGGCCTTGGCCTTGGCCTTTGACCTCTTACATCCAATAGGCGTATAATTATACAACTAATCAATGAAATGAAAAAAAGGGCGGGGATGGGGTAAGGACAACGGATCGAGATTGTCACAGGTGTGTACCAAATGTATCAAATGTGCACACGACAGTTGGCACAATGATAATCAATGCTGTTTACATACTCATACGAACATGTTTGCACACTTCTTTAGAAACAAAATTTTGACCATTAGAAACAGTTTCCACTCAGTCTGACAGTCACACAACATGTCTCCACATTTCTCTGTTATCCCTCAGTCTGAGTTTGATCCTGTTACTGAAGACTTTGTGAGGAAAAAAATCTATTTTGCTGACTACTCCAAAAAACATGTGAACTGGATCCAGTGCCCACCAAGTTTCTGTTCCAACACTAAGACCCCCTTCTGCCTGCCATTACTCGTATCATGAATGAATCTCTCTTTTCTGGTGTCTTTCTCAATGAATTTAAAACAGCCATACTGAAACTTCAACTGAAAAAGACAAACCTGGACCCCAACGACTTGAAAATTTACAGACCCACCTCTAACTTGCCATGCCTCTCCAAACTTCTTGAACAACTCGAGCTCCATCAACTTTTCTCTCATTTGACCTCTCACTCACTACTCAGCGATCACCAGTCTGCTTATAGGCCTGGGCACTGCACAGAGACCGTTCTTCTACGCACTGTAAATGATCTGTTAAATTCTCCAGGACCAGGACAAAATTTCTGTTCTTCTATTTTTGGACCTTTCTGCAGCCTTTAATACGATAGATCACGATATTATCATTTCAAGTTCCAATAAAAAATTTGGAATTACAAGCACTGTCATCAACTGGTTTCGATCTTATCTCTCTGACTGAAAGCAAGTTGACCTTGTAAACGGAAATAGATCTTCTGAATCCACTCTTAATTTCGGTGTTCCCCAAGGCACTCTGCTGGGCCCAGTGCTTTTCACACCCTACACCACTCCACTCACACCTCTCATTGACACTTATTCCATCCGTCATGAAAAATGTTTGCTGATGATGCTAAACTTAAACACTCTGATTCCCTTCCATGAACATCTTATTCAAACTCTCCAAAACTGCGTCAAAGAAGTGAAAAACTGAATGACAGAAAACAAACTGAAACTAAACGATGATAAGACTGCAACTCTCTTCTCAACAGCTGTACGCTAACACTCCTCATACCACTACAGCAGTACAAAACTCCGCCGCCAAACTGATTTGTAAAGCGAAAAGATCCGCACACTGAACACCCCTTCTAAAAGAGTTTCACTGGTTACCCATAAAGCAAAGAATCAAATACAAAGCCGCCTGTCTGTGTTACCATGTCATATCTGGAACTGGAACCCGATGCCTCTCCGACATCTTTCAAATCTACGCACCGTCCCGTTTTCTTCGCTCTGCTGCCGATGATAGAATCTTCCACGTCCTAAAATGCAGAAAAGAAAAGCAGGATGACCGAGCCTTGCTTCATCTGCTGTTCAAATATGGAACTCTTTGCCTCACCACGTCCGTCACAGCCCCTCACTACCGTTCTTTGAATCTAACCTTAAGACTTTCCTCTTCCAGCAGCATTTCCTCTAGACCCTCATATATGAAATAAGTTAACTGATTGTCTAGGTAGATACCTGGAACGTTGTACTGTGTGTGCGTCAAATGGATGGATGGATGTTTGCATTGTACGTACAAGTTTGTGCGCATATATATGTTTATTGTCCATGATTGTGGCTTGAGGACTGAGTGTGTTTCGTATGCGTATGTGTGAGGATTGTAAAGCGCTTTGTGCAATGAGGAAAGCGCTGATAAATGTCCAGTTATTATTGTTATTATCATCATTGTTACTATCATTATGATTATGATTGTGATTATTGTTAGTATCATCATTATTATTTGTTTCTCTAATTAATTACATGTTCGAATGTATTATGAACCACACAGTTCAACAGTATACTGCCAAAAATCAAAATCACACATCGATTACACGTGTCAAACGTAAAATCAAGGAGTTGTCCACTTAGAAAGTGATGCATGTCAGTCTTCAGGATACTGTTTTCTTCTCTTGATTGTATAAAAACAATTTTGGATACAAAGCAACACTTTTGGCTATTTTTCCAGGACAATAAAGCGGAGACAGATGGTACACACACAACCAGCAAAAATCGTGTTTAGTATAATAAGGACATTATATAACAAGAGGGGCATTGCCTTCAAGACTCACTTGTGATGTGCACTTAATCTAACAAACGAATTAGGAAGAAAAGAAGAAAAAAAAGAAATTGTTAATCTGACAAAGACACACATACGCGCGCACGCACGCACACACACACACACACACACATTGATCTAGATCTATTTGTGTGCTTCGAAAAAAGTGAAATACAGTGACCGGGAACGTGGGTGCTTCAGATGAAATTGCTCCGTTTCGAGTATGCAACTTTCAGTTCTTCAAATACTTATTTCTGACGAAAAGCAGGATATATTATTTGGGTAACACCGGAGATTAGAAAAGAGAGATAAACCACTCGCGGCAGGCCCCTTCTTACTGTCTATAACAGTGCTGAAGCCGTTTTGGGGCACACACGCAGTGCGGAAGGGTGGGGGTAAATCACCCTCTCCTTCCCCACTGAAGGAAACTGGTCGGTTCTGACGGTTCAGCTGCAGTAAAGCGAAAGTTAAGTTACGCCTGGAATTTCCCACGTGTAGTAAGATTCGCTGTATACAATGAAAACCGATTCATTTTTGCTTTGGTTTTTAGCACGTTTGCATCTGCTTGAATATAGATAATATAAAAAGAAAATAAAGGAGCTCCCCCCACCACCAACTCCCCCCCTCCCCCAGCGCAATGTTGCACATGAGAGAGACAGTTATAAGTTATTGAACTGCGTTTTCGTAACGCTACTTATTCTTCTCACTTTCTGGTTTACATCACCATTTCTTCAAAACAAAACAAAAATATATATATATATATCAAAACATAAAACACATATTCAGCTCTGTCTCTCTTCTAACATCTGTCTATACATACATACATGAATACATATATACATAATTTCATATAGATCTATCAGTATGTAAATCTAAATCTATCTATATGTACATAATCATATATATAATTCATATATATACGAACGCTTCATGTTGCCCGAGCAGACCGTTGTATTGTGCTCTATCTCTCTCTCTAAGTCTCTGTCTCTGTCTCTCTCTCTCTCGGGAGTTTTACATGGCTGTTAAAAGCATCTACAATTCTGTACTTGTATGTGTTCGTGACAAAGGTATTTATTCAGACTTTTTTCAGTGTCCAAGAGGGGTTAAACAAGGTTGTATGCCAAGCACACAGCTGTTTTCCTTTTTCATCGGTGAATTGGCAGTGGAGTTATCAAAGAAGGGGAGATATGGAATACAAATGATACCTGGCGCAACAGATTTGCTCTTAATGCTATTTGCTGATGATGTTGTTCTCTTGTCTGACACACCCATAGGGTTACAAAATCAGTTAAATGCCCTGAAGCAATAAACAGACAGACTACAACAAACAGTGAATCTCGATAAGACCAATATTATAGTTTTCCGCAATGGAGGTCATCTTTCGACTCGTGAAAAATGGTGCTGTGGTGATAGGGAAATAAAAGTAACCAATACATATAAATATTTAGGAATGTTATTCACAACAAAATTGAGTTTGACATCTGCGTGGGATGAAGCAAACAGAAAAGGGAAAAAAGGTGTAATCCAAATTATAAAATCACTGCTCAGGAGACTGCGTTCGACTGACGCTTTCCTTTCGTTTGGGCGGGGCAAAGGCAGCTCATGAATAATGAATGCGTGTCGCGGCGCAGGCTGCCTGGCTTCAGCAATTTCTGCAAGTGGTTTATCTCTCTTTTCTAATCTCCGGTAACACTAAACAAGAGCTCGCTTATTCACCCAAACTTCAGTCAGTGGATGGGATGTTTGAAGTTAAACATCGAGGACTTTACTGACCTGGGTAAGACAGATGCTACGTCAAACTAACTGCCGAAGCTGCGCCTTGCCTCAAAAGCCAACAATACTAGCAAACTATTTCTACCGTCTTATGAGACTAAAGAAACAGCGGAGCTGTTCCAGAAACTGTGTGAAAAAAACAAGGGGAATCCCCAAACCAAAAGCGTGGGGCATTCTGCATTTCCGGGACTGTTCCATTTAATTTTACATGGTTTACTTTGTTACGACAGTCAGCCATGGCATGACCACTTGCAGTTCACAACACTAATCTGCCGCCCCTTCGTCTCAACTGAATTGACTATTCTGCGACAGCTATTTTTTAGACACACGGCGAGCAGCCAAAACACCTGTCGGTACCTCGAAACATCGCTGTCTGCTAGGAGTTGCTATGCATATTTGTACTAGTCCTCCCAACGATATGAAAAGTCATATTAAAGATTATGTTACTGTTAAAAAACGCAATACATCTTTCAAATCTAGGTACTGCGTGTTTTAGACTTCCATGCTTGGATTACCAGAAATGGACGCACAGTTGGCGTTGGTCAGAGTTGACTCTTCGCGCATGCGCAATGCGACGTGATGTAACAAATTGTGCTTGGAAAATCAATTGTGTTTATCTGTATACTTGTTGGGGACATTTCTGCAGTTTTGTTGTTGTTGTTGTTTTGTTGTTTTTTTTGTCCTGTGCACAGTCTCTCTCTGAATAAAAACAAAAAACAGCTGCCTTCTCCACCTCCTGACAATAATAGCTATGATATCGCGAATTACTGATTGAATGCCACATACTGTTGCACTTGCCTCCATCAATTCCTGTGGGGTCTGTCGATTTCAATTTATGTTATGTTTATTCCAGTTAATCTAGTATTATCTGTAAAATATTCGTTGTTAGAAAATTATCTCCCTTACTAATAATTCTTTATCTGCCAATAAGTATAACGTCCCATCAGGTCAGGTCAGGTCATTAGATCTGCTACTGGTAACCTGAAATCCAGTACAACCTGTTCAGGGTCGGATTGCCGGCGACTAAACCGGCACTCCCACTGCTCCCTTCCGGGACTGGTGAGGCGGGTGGCTAGACACCCTTATGGAATTAAAAACGAGATCCATAAAAGGGCGTCGGCTCAGGAGAGCCACATACGGCCATCTCGCTCCACCGTGCTGTGTGCATGCCACACGCAGTTGGTCCGCGGGGTGTGTCTACCCATGCATGCGAAGTCTGGATCCGGTAGAATCTGCAGAAGAAACCTATCGTTTCAACGGAGAGGAAGGCGGTTACAGCAACGCACTGTGGAGTGCAGAGAGCAAGATGAGACACCGAAAGGATATCTTGGTCATCCACTGCATCCGTGCTCATCCTCCAGTCGTCTCGACTTAGTCTTGCCACTGGAAATTGGTGGACCCGGACGAGAGAGTGAGGTCGATGTTGCGCAACTCCTCTTCACTTTAAACAAACTCATTGCGCAAGTCATCAGTCATCCTTATTGACCTTTCATCCTTCATCATTTCATCACCCCCAAGTCCTGTGGCGACAGGCGAGCGACGAAACGACAGGTGTGGGTACACTGGCAGTCGCAGCCGCAGACCTGCACGCAGGCGGCTCAGGCCATAGGGTCGTTCTTCATCGACAGGAGCAGCGATGGAGCTCGGCAGCCGTCTGAGCGTCTGAGCAGCCCTCTTTAGGAATGCACTGCTCACCTCCCTGGCATGAGGAAGGGGCTAGAAAAGGTGCCCTAAAAATTGCCTGCTCCATATCACCCTGGCCAGCATACCGCGGCTGGCGGGGACCCTACATCAGCGGTCGAAACAAAGAGAAAGAAAAGAAAAAAAACAAGGATCGTTCCTCTCACCATTGGTGCTTGGAACATAAGGACTCTTCTGGACAGAGATAACGCGGACAGACCCCAAAGGAGAACGGCACTAGTTGCATCCGAACTCGCCAGATACAACATCGACATCGCAGCCTTGAGTGAGACTCGGCTTGCAGGCGAAGGCGAGTTCTGTGAACGGGGATCTGGTTACACCTTCTTCTGGAGTGGACGAGGAAGCGAAGAGCGACGTGAGGCTGGCGTTGGTTTTGCAGTAAAAACAGCACTTGTCAGCAAGCTAGCTGGAATCCCAGAGGGAGTCAATGATAGGTTTATGACCATGAAACTCCCACTGGCATCTGGCCAGAAGCACCTCACCATTGTCAGTGCCTACGCCCCAACCATGACCAACCCGGATGAAGTGAAGGCGAAGTTCTACGAGGACCTTCACTCTGTCATTGCTGCTATCCCTAAAGCAGACAAGCTCATCATTCTTGGGGACTTAAATGCTAGAGTTGGCTCTGACTACATCTCCTGGGATGGAGTGATTGGAAAGCATGCCGTGGGCCACTGCAACCCAAATGGATTGCTTTTGCTTCAGACCTGTGCAGAGCACGAACTGCTGAAAACCAACACAGTTTCTGCCTCCCTACCCGTAACATGACGTCATGCATGCACCATTGATTATGTCATCGTCAGGAAAAGGGATAGGCAAGATGTACGTGTGACAAAGACCATGTGTGGTGCAGAGTGTTGGACAGACCATCGCCTTGTAGTCTCGAAGCTGAATATTCGAATCCAGCCCAAGAGACGCCCCCAAGGCCAGAAGGCTCCAAAACGGCTTAACATCGCTAAACTGAAAAACATCACCATCAAACAGTCCTTTGTGGAGCTGCTGGAAGATCGTCTGGAATCCGCCTCTCTGGACAGCCAGAATGTGGAGTCTGACTGGAGGATCCTGCGTGAGCTGATCTATAGTACAGCTTCACAGACCCTGGGACCCATGACCAGAAAGCACAAAGTCTGGTTTGATGAAAACTGTGATGAAATCAAGCAGCTTCTGGATGAGAAACGCCGTCTGCATCAAGCCTACCTGAGCAACCCAAAGTCCACATCAAAAAAGGATGCGTACAATGCCATCCGCAGGACTGTTCAGCAAAAGTTACGTCAGATGCAGGATAAGTGGCTGAGTGACAAAGCTGATGAGATCCAGGGATATGCTGACAGGCACGATATGAAGACGTTCTATGATGCCTTAAAAGAAGTCTACGGCCCCACATCCTCAGGATCATCCCCCAACCTCAGTGCAGATGGGAATACCTTGATCACCAAGAAGGAGAAAATCCTCAAACGCTGGGTTGAGCACTTCAACAGTGTCTTAAATCGCCCTTCCTCCATAAATGATGAAGCCATAGACCATCTCCCAGAAGTTCCCATCAACGAAGCACTGGACGATCCGCCAACACTTCTTGAGACCCAGAAAGCAATCCGTCTGCTATCCCTGGCAAAACACCTGGCTCAGACTCCATACCAGCAGAGGTCTACAAGGATGGAGGCACTGTGCTGACTGAGAAGCTCCATCAGCTGTACTCACTCATGTGGAAAGAAGAGACGATCCCCCAGGATTTCAAAGATGCATCTATCATTCACTTGTACAAGCGAAAGGGGAACCAGCAAGCCTGTGATAACCATTGGGGCATTTCCTTGCTCTCCATCACAGGCAAGATACTTGCCAGGATCCTACTAAACCGCCTCACAGCACACCTTGACCAATGTCATTTGCCTGAGAGCCAATGTGGATTCCGGAAAGAGCGCGGAACCACCGACATGGTGTTTGCTGCAAGGCAGCTGCAAGAGAAATGTCAGGAGCAAAATGCTGATCTGTTCTCCACCTATGTCGACCTCACTAAAGCCTTTGACACCATGAGTAGAAAGGGACTGTGGAAGATCATGGCCAAGTACGGATGCCCTCGGAAATTTATTTCCTTGGTCAGCCAATTCCATGAAGGCATGCAGGCTCGAGGACAATGGCGAAACATCTGCTCCTTTTCCTGTCACAAATGGTGTCAAGCAAGGCTGCGTCCTGGCTCCAACACTGTTCAGCCTCATGTTCTCTGCAATGCTGACTGATGCCTTCAGAGATGGCGATGTTGGAATCGGCTTAAAGTACCGAACAGATGGCAAGCTGTTGATTACTGGTTCCTCAGAAGGCTTCAAGCAAAAACGAAGGTCATGACAGACGTCATCAGAGACTTTTTGTTTGCTGACATGCAACTCAGCGTCGACAAGTTTACCACTGCCAGCAGGAACTTCGGCCTTACCATCAGCACGAGGAAAACTGAAGTTCTCCATCAGCCAGCGCCAGGGAAACCCCACGTTGAGCCCAACATCACAGTCAACGGTCAGAGACTCAATGCGGTGGAGCGGTTCACATACCTTGGCAGCACACTGTCACGAAATGCGACCATCGACGATGAAGTGAACGTCAGGATTGCAAGAGCAAGCGCAACTTTTGGTAGACTCTATGTAAATGTCTGGAACAGAAGAGGCATTGGTCTTGAGACCAAACTAAAGGTCTACAGAGCAGTAGTTCTCCCCACACTACTGTACGCCTGCGAAACTTGGACAGTGTACCAACGACATGCCAAGAAGCTGAACCACTTCCACACAACATGCCTAAGGAAGCTACTGAACATCAAGTGGCAAGACAGGACCCCAGACATGGAGGTGCTTGCAAAAGCCGCCCTTCCCAGCATCTTCACCATCCTGATGCAGTCCCAGCTTCGCTGGGCTGGATACTCTGAAAGTCTCTCTGAAAGCGTTTGATATCAACCCTGACTCCTGGGAGGAATCTGCAGTGGACCGTGACAAATGGCGCGCTGCTGTGCACAAGGGTGCCAAGTTGTGCGAGGCTAACAGGACTGCTGCCGCTGTTCAGAAGAGGCAGGCCAGAAAGTCACGGACAAACAAGCTCCCTGACAATGATATGCCTGTCTTTGTCTGCCCCAACTGTCAGCGAACATTTCGTGCGCAGATTGGACTATTCAGCCATCTGCGCACTCACAGATAGATTCATGAGCATCCCCTCCCCCCATCCCCCAGCTGGATGACAACGATGGTCATCATCGATATCGATGGACACACACCACCACCACCACCACCATAACGTCCCATACCGAGCAAAAGGAGTTGCGTTTTCAGCAACAAAATATGAATTAACTGCTATTGCTCAGTGTGTCAGTATGTCACAGAAAAACGCTTTCTGAATAAAACGAAAAAAATGTAACAGCAATTTGTTTGTGAAAATATTTAAATCTATTTTGTGCTCTTCCCAGAGGTGCAACATCATTATGGTTAGAATGTATGGAAAAAACTGATCACTTGCTATATTTGTGCCATATTTGGTATCAACTGACAAAGTATTTACAGAGAAAATGATAATGTTAAAGTTTACCACACACACACACACACACACACACACACACACACACACACACTGAGACAAACGAACACCGGGTTATTACACAGACTAACACTGTTTACACAAGTGAGTGAAAAAGGAAAGGATCCTCGTCCTCTGTGACATGTTTACAAAATAACCAGTGTCTGCATTCAGGATGAGCACTAAATCTGTACAGGTTGTTTATTGGGAGAGCGCCTCCGTATCAAGGCAACTTTAAAACAATAGATATCAATATATTTTTTGTTTTTTTGTTCTTAAACATAATTCTTTTCCAAACATGTTATTGAATGAGCAGTGCATCACATATCGGTCCTTGCCCTGTTGTGGTTCAACCCATTCCTGTCTATACATGTCAAGCAGTCTTTCTTAAATATGCCTACAAAAGTGGGAACTTCCTCGACTCCTGTTGTAATAATACAAAACAGAACCCGCTCACAGAGGATTTTTCCAGATTCCTGAGGCCCATCATTCTTTTCTGTTTCGGCCTGGAACTCAGCGGGCTGACGAAAGTAACAATTCAAATATCAACGGGAAACGAGAGCGAATCGAAAGTCAGCACTGACGCAAACAATGTAACAGAAAGCCACGGAAAAGCAAAAATAAAACAATGAATAAAAAAAATAGTCCGGAAATGTTTTAGACCAAACTGAGCTAAAACCAAAAGAATCTTTATCCAATGCAAATTGCGCTAATTGACTGAGTTGACGACGTGTCTGGCGGAGGTATGCAACGAACATAATTTTGTCAAAAGTGTAGACTGACAGGCCTAGTTTGCACCAGTTTGAAATGGTAGAGTATGACAAAATCACTCAACTGTCTGACATGAAGCCTTAAAACAAATTATACCCCGATGTATACTACAATAGTGTGTCTCAATTACTTTTTTCTTTCTTTTTTTTTTAATAGTTTTTCCGTCTTTGTGTGTTTGTGTGTGTGTGTTTGTGTGTGTCTTTTTTTCTTTTGTGATATTGCCTTCTTGAATTCTAATTCGGTTTTCAATTCACGTACTGTTTTTTTCCTCCTTTTCTTGTTTCTTTCTTTTTAATATGATTTAGTACACACCTTGATGCCTCCCACTAAAACTAAAGTGCTAATGCATGAAGGTCAACACACACACCAAAAAAAAAGAATCTAAATAACAAAACACATGGATAAACGAATAAAACTCACGGCATTTGCCTGAGTCACACACAGCCCCTTTGGCGCAGGTTTGAGACTTGCACGTCCCCAGAATTTTTATTCCTGCAGAACCAAGAAAAAAACATCGTATCGTTTTTGTTATGTTAGTTTAATGTCAGGCCTAATAAAATCAATCTCTTAGTCAATCAGCTCCATCCATACGCAAAGTCGCGTGTTTTTCTCTGACTTGTGCATTTTTTTTTTTTTTTTAACTGTAAAAGAACACAACAAGGAAAAATGTCACGGGAAATATTCATCATCATAATCTACATCAGCACGCACTTAACAATCCTTTGCTCATCTCCACAAGAGGAGGAATCCAGTGCAGTCAAGCACAGTCTCTATAAAAGTGTGTTCATACGCAAATAATGTAATCATGTAGAAAGTAGAAAATCGTACTGTTTTCATGCTGTATGTAACAGTAATTATATCACTTTTTTTTTTAAATATGTCTACAAACAATAACTTTTCTTTCTTTTAAAATCAAACTTATTGTTCCTCCAAAAGAGCAAACATTTAAAGAAGAAGTCCTGAATGTGTGTGTGTGAATGGTGAGAAAAGGATGAAAAGATGTGCAGAAAATCGGGATAAAATGTAGATAAACTTTACTTTGATAAATGTATTACACCTTGTCAACAAAACAACAACAACAACAACAAAAAACTTATTCGGGTTAACATATTTTGTCATAGAATTATTGCTTTTTTCCTTGATAAAACGTCCAGGAGTCGCCTCAAGGTTGAAAGTGTCATCCCAATTTCCCCCAGGTCATTGCCCTCTTATTATTGCTGACCATTATTGACCTCCACTTGCCACCACTGGCCACAACGCAAGTGTTCAAATTGCGTTGTTTGTTTGTGCATACTTGTCATACCCAAACAGATTCCTTATCAGCAAACCACTGCTGACCACTACTGACGCCCATGTAAAAACTTTTCAGATTGCTTTTTGTGACATTTATGCAATATATACTTGGACTTCTTGACAGGATTTCGTCCTTGACTGACCACCACTGACTGGACCACTGCTAACCACAACTGACAACGATCCAGAAAATTTAGAATGCTATATTTAATCATGCTATGCAATATTATCTTCTTGGCTGGCTTTGACTATTTTCAGTGAAGTACTTATCACAACCCAAAAATGTGCAGCTTGCGTTATGTTACCATCTTTCTGGATAATGGGAACTCTCGTATCCAATATTAGGTCTTTTTTACCAGTGGTTACCGCCCTGGGGATAGACCCGAGGAAGCATATATCTGGGGAATATCGACCTGCGGGAACATTCAGTTAGGGGGTGTAGAACCAAGACAATTTTGTGGAAACATAAACCTGGGGGAATCATAAACCTGAGGGAACACAAACTAGCTCTTAGTTCAGAACTTTCAAATGTCTATTATATTCATCTAGGTAATTACTTCGAAACTACTCGATGGATCACTGATGCATGTGTTTTTCAGTTCCCCCTTGACATCTGAAGTGTTTCCTGCATTTGACTTTCGACGTTGCCTTTTTTTATAGACTGTTATATATATATATATTTTTTTTATCTTGTGTGTGCTCTTTCTTTTTTCAACATTCTTGATTTACAGACATCATATTGACATTACATCCTTGATCAACAATGAATGTGTAACCTTCACGGTCGTCATTACATAATCCGTTTTAACTGCACAGTCCTAATGCAGTGCCCATGTCTAAAAATGTCTTTTCGCGCGCACGCACAGGTACAAATCTTCATCTAGATGCGAACTGCGATAAAAGATCTATAGAAAAGGAAACAAGAAATACAAGTTGATGTGGGCCGCTTAAGACTATATTGTTCCGTTTCCAGCACACATTTAGTTTTACGATCATTCATTTCAGATGGTGAGCAAAACTATGATTCACATGTATGTAAATACGCCTACAGATAAGACTCAATCAATGTTCTCGTTCACAATGTCAATCAGTCGTTGAAATATCTGATATAGCAATGAGCAAGTTAAAAAATCGATATGACCCGACGAAAGATGCTGAATGAAGAAAGGGACAAGTAACCACGATACTAGCAATATAATTCTACCGAATAATGAGAAAGAATGCGAAATTGACATACACTGGCATGCCAGCCCTTTGGGTCGGCTGAAATGACCTATCTGCACTCCAGCAGCTATATTTAGACAGATGCGGCGACAAGCTAAAACATCCTACAGTACCTCCGAAGTTCAGTCTAATATGCGTTGCCCGGCCAATTGTACTTAGTCACCGCATGATATAAAAAAAACAACACTGTAATACTGTTAAAAAAACAAACATCTTTCAAAACAAGGCATTACGTGTTTTGCAGACTTCCGTGTTCGGACAATAAGTACTGTGTTTGCCGTGAAATTTGGCCAACAGAGCAAACCAGTCGACCAAGTTTACATCATTTTGACATGGTGCATTTCATGACGCCACACAGAAAAAATATAATAAAGATATTCAGGCTACCGTGGGATGAGGACTGACTAAAGAAAAGAATATGATACGCACTACAAACGCCGTCTTGACAGAAACTGTTACGATCACAGGCAATGTATGGCCTGCCAGGTGGGCATTCAGTTCCCGGTCCTACCTCTGCAACACACACACACACACACACACACACACACACACACACACATATATATATATATATAGTCGTCAACGTCGGCCTCCTTCAGTCTCGAGAGACGATGGCTGCACCAGAAAATTAATGTAGTAACTGCTGGGCATTACACTTCCTGCTGTGGCTGTGTAGACCGATGCTGGAGTGGCAATCTCTACTGCATGTGGGACAGATATTATTATATGTAGATTCTGCTTGGTTTACAGAATTTGACTTGACCTCTCCAGCTGCATGCCTGGCCAGATTGATATGAAGGACCAGCTGTTGCCCATGTAGCAAGTCCCCCCTCTCCTCGCCTCTAGTTGACCCCAGGGGAAAAGCAAAAGCCAATACGCCTGGCACCAGGGACGACCCAGGAGCTGCCGGAAAGGAGCTGGTTACAACTCAAGACCGCCTTAAGGACTCCAACTCCGGATTTTCTGTCAGGGTGTACTCCCTTAGCCAGAGGTTTCAGCTTAGAGTTGTCCTTCTACTAGATGATCAGCCTTCCGTGGCTAACGAGCTTCATCTGCTCGGGTTTGAAATAAGTGTTTCCTTCTCCTAGATGAACAGCCTGCCTAGGCTAACGAGCTCCATCTACTACATCTACACACACACTCTCACACACACACACACACACACACACACACACACACACACACTTATGTACACGTTTGTGTACTGCTTTCTACCATTATGTTCATCTTCTCTCCTCTTTTAGCACTGTAAAAAAATCCTTTTTTGTCTCTCTATTTCTGTATTTCGGTCTTGGCTTTCATCCACAGTCAAGGTCGGACATTTTTTGCGAGTTCCGACAACACTGAAATCTAAGCTCGCTTCTTTTTTCAGTTGGAGAAAGGGAAGGGTGCAGTGACTGCAGTGTCCTACGGAGATGTAGTAACGTCAGCGATGCGACATCAGGCGAGCGGGATGAACATTTCATTTCAGCAACAGTTACCTTTGTTTTACTGTAACATTTGTAATGGCATATTAAAGCTTAAATCATACGCATTACTATATCAATGTATTTCGGGAATAAAGGTGCGAAAAGGAAAACCTAATTGTTGTCATCGATCAGTGTAACAGCCCGAAGCAAACAAAAGAAAGCGGCACAGCAAAGCAGAACAGCATGCATCAGAAAAAAAGACATTGAATATACAACAAAAGAAATGGCTTTGCAAAGAGCTACTTATGAATTAAAAGCTGCCATGACGAAACTGTCCAGCAAAGAGGACATTAAACAATTAAAAGACGAAAATGACTGAAGTGAAAGGAGAATCTAAAAGAATTGCTGCTTCGTTAGAAAACAAGACCGTCACACTGGAGCGCCGAGTTTTTGACATCGAAACCGAAAAAGACCGACTTACGCAGGAAGTGAGCCAGCTACGAAGAGAATCAACTCACACAGAACTCCAAAGAAAAGCAATGTCAATGACCAGGAGCAACAGGGGAGACAATGGGTGGCTGTGTGAAGAAGTGCCTCAACATCTTCACGGAGAAGCTGGAGGTTCCAGTGTAAGCCAGCGAAATCAAAATTGCGCACCGGTCATCGCGGGAGGTAACCGACTCTGCCCCATCATCGTAGGGTTCATGTCGAGAGGGAAGAGGGGTCAGGTTCTGACAGCTCGCCGCAAGTTAAAACAGACTGGCGTCTCTGTTAGTACGGACCTCACTCAAATCTACAGATTACTTTAAAAATAAAAACGCATGTATGGTCGTTTGGTCATCCAACGGCAAAATCTTTGTGAAGCTGAAAAACGGAGAGAGTAAAACCTTTCAAGGTAGAACCAAGCACGGACACTGATGTGCTATTCAAACAAACAAAAATGTCTGAATTATATAGCAGATGGAATAGAAAGAAACACAATGGAGTGAGGGAAGAGGTGGTTGTATTAAGGTGCAGTGAACTGTTTTCGGCAAAAATTGTAAACTTCAGATATTTATATATATATATTTTGAAATTTCATGTCATTTATTGTCACTAGTATTGCTACTTACATTGATACCATATCTGCTGTCATTACTTTGGCGCATATGACATTGACACTTGTCTGCTAGCTAACGTGCTTTGGGCATTGAAATGAACGTGAACATGTGTCCGCTTTGCAGTGTGTTTGCTTCAGTGAACACTGAGGAGTTTTGCGCTGACGAATCGAGAGTTCAAAATGTTTTGTGACCAACACACACACACACACACACACAACACACGAAAGAAATGCAACTCGGTTCTTTGGGCAAGATGGAGAGAAAAAGAGAATGGAAATAAAAACGTGTTACTCGCAGATTTGTCGCCTCCGCTAAATTGTCGCCAGCTACAATTTGGCGGAGCTCAGTGAAACGCTGAATTGTCGCTGGATCGGCAACAATTTAGCGTGCCGGCGACATATTATCGGGTCAGAGAACCGCCAAACTGTCGCCGGTCGACGATATATCAGTCGATTGGCGACATTTCAGTGGTTATGTGGTAACCACTGATTCGTCGTCGTTGTTTTCTTCACTGGCTGTTCAAGACTAACATTTATTTTGCTTTCGGGGTAGGAAGGGGAAGGGGTAGAGGGGTGTGGGGGGTGGTGACAGTATTCTGTGTATTTGCGTGCTAAGCTCGGAAGCATGTCTATGTTCCCCCGGGTACATGTTCTCAAAGGTCTATATTCCCCAAGATTCAAGTTCCCACAGATCAGCCTTGGTCAGTGGTCAGTGGCGGTCAGCAGTAGTCAGTGGCGTTTAACAACGGTGGTCAGTGGTATTCAGTGGACAGTGGTTAGCGGTGGTCAATGGTCAGCAGTAGTTAGTGCTTAGCAGTGGACAGTTATGGTTATCAGCCATCAGTAGTGGTCAGTGGTCAGTAGTGGTCAGTGGTCAGTTGTGGTCAGCAGTGACCAGTGGTCAGCAGTAGTCATTAGTGGTATAAATCGCCATAATGTAAAGTGGTCAGTGGTGGTAAGCTGTGGTCAGCGGTCAGTGGTGGTCAGCGATGGTCAGTGGTCAGCAGTGGTCCGACCGGATGGGAGACTCCATCACAGGGGAACATATACCCATGGGAATATAGACCTGAGGGAACAAGAAGGCGGAAAACCTACGTAGGGGGAACACAGATCGAGGTGAACACAGACCTGGGGGAATACAGACCTGAGGAGAATTAGTGACAGAAATTATATATAGACATAGGAGAACATTGGGCTGACCCCACTAAGCTCTTGTTCAAAAACATGCATAATATTTCTTACTATCTTTTTTTTTTTTCTTTCTTTCTTTCTTTCTTTCTTTTGTTGATTCATTCATTTGTTCTTTCCCTTCATTTCGTTTTTGACTCTTCTTTTTCTGTAATTTTCTTTTCTTGCTCAAATTCCTTGATTATTTCTTTTCTCTTTCTTTCCTCACTTCCTTCACCATTTTCTTATTTCATTGCTTTCCTTTTCTTTCTTTCATTTCCTGCTTCTTTACCACTTTCTTTTTTCTTCCTGACTTCCTTTCTTCGACATCATCAACACACAGCAAAAAGAAGTTCGAAATGTGACCAAGAGTGGTGTGTGCTTTTGTGGCCGGAAAAGATTCCAACATCTATCACGGAAAGCAACATTGTGAAAGGGTATTCATTGGTGATACACGTGGTAAGCAAGGCCGGCGCTGGTGCTGGAATCTGGAACTCGGGCGGCGGCCCCGCCTGCCCCGCCGGTGAAGCCAGTGTTCGTGACGGCTCGCGCGCTGACCTCCTATGAATCTCTGCCCAACACATACGATATTTGTGTAGCTGCAGAAAGTGTGTCAGGTAGAGGTACGATTGTTTGGGCGCAGCGTATTCGCGGACTCTGGCGCATCTATCCCAAAACAGACGTAGAGTTGCTGGAGGGGTTGTGTTTAGGGGTGCACGTGTGGCTCTGCTGAACCGAAACCCCTTTTTAAGAAGGGAAGAAGACGATTCACAACCAACAACGAAACTATGGATTAGTAGTATCCCGCTAAGTGTGGACAACACTGACATTGAAGCTGTGCTGAAGAAGGTGAGCGTGGAACTACGCTCATCAATTAAAAGTGAACTGGCCAGGAACCCTGACGGGAGAATGACACATTTTCAGACTGGCCGCAGATTTGTTTTTGTGTCTGTGCCCAGCACTCCACTGCGGCCAGTCTTGAAAGTTGGACTATTTTCAGCAGACATTTTTCATAGAGAAATGAAGGAAAAACTTAAATGCAGTGCCTACAAGATGTCCATAGGGCGTCCGGTTGTGAGGGTGAAATGTGTAGGGAGTGCTTCCAACCGGGACACACAAAAATAGATTGTCCGTTGGCTTTGAGCGAACCAGACAACCGGGAGGCATCAGTGGTGGTCAGTGCTGAGCCCCCGAAAGAGATGGAAGACAGCAGCACTGCACACACAGAGCAAGCTGTGCAGGGAGGGGAACTACACACCCCTGACAGCCCCGCCACGAGCAGAGCACAGCGGCAGCCAGCGGTGAAGCAAGCCGATGGTCAACACGGCAACACGGCACGGGGCAAGTTGAGAGAGAAACGGGAGAGGAGTGACTCCCCATTGGCCAGTGATGAGGAGCAGGAAAAAAAAAGACCAAGTGTGGATTGCGGATCTCACACACAGCAAGAAGGGGAAACGGACCACGCAGACATGGAAGCAGCCAGCACCTGACGGCTGCTGTCTGAACACTGGACTGAGTTCACCTCCACGACCCTGGCTTCGGACTGACGATAATGGACAGTGAAATAAACACTACTCCTCATAATCATGGCGAATAACACTCTTAGCACTGGAACGCTAAACGTGCATGGACTAAGAAACAAATTAAAACGAAAAGTGGTATTTAACTTTATATGAAACCAAAATCGAGATATTGCATGGGGCGCATGTTTACAAGAAACATATATCACAGACGATCTTATACATGAAACTGAGAGAGATTGGCCAGGAAAAGTTTTACATAGATCAGGAACAAATAGAAGTAATGGATTAACGATATTCATAAATAACAAGAAACAAACCACTATTGAACACATAAAAGCAACGGATAGAATACTATTAATTAAGGTAATGCTAAAAGACAAAGTGAATGTTATTTCTAATTGTTATGCTCCAAACTTTACAATAGATAAATTAGCGTTTATAACTCAACTAGGCGATCTATTGCAGGACCAAGAATATGACAACCTGTGGGTAGTGGGGGATTTCAACACAACAGTAAGCCAGCTGGACAATATTGCTGGCAAACCACACTCGATCCGAGAAACAGAAGCTCTTACCAACCTGTTAGCATCACTCGATCTTATCGACACGTGGAGGACACTCAACCCTGACGTCAAAGAATACACTTGGTCCAGACCAAACCCATTCACAGCAAGAAGAATCGGCTATATATTTTGCGACTCTTCCACACAACCATTGATAAAAAAAAAAAAAAAAAAAAAAAGATTAAAAAAAAGGCAGATATAAGGGCGTTTCCTCAATCGGACCACAAACTCGTTAAAGTAGTCTTCAGTACAAACAACTTTCAGAGAGGTCCAGGATACTGGAAATTCAACAATTCCTTGCTAACAGATCAAGCTTTCCTAGTCGGAACAAACACTTTTATTGATGAACATTTTGCACACTATAAACACGAAAATCCACAGACAGCTTGGGAAATGTTCAAAGTTAAGTATAAATCTTATTGTATTCTATACTCAAAAACAAATAAATCCCAACGTCAAAACAAGCAAACTGCCATAAAAACGCTAAACGAAGCAGAACACCAATTGTCACAAGACCCAAACAATAAAGAAATCCAAACAAAAATACATAAAATGAAGAAAGACATAGAAATACAGGAACTGAGAGAAGCTCGAGGAGCACAGGTCAGATCCACAGTCAAATGGATAGAACATGGTGAGAAAAACACCAGATACTTTCTCCAGTTAGAAAAAAATAAAGGCAACATCAAACACAATATCTTGCCTTCAAATAGATGAAACGACAACAGACAGTCCGGAAAAGATACTTGGAGAAATAAAAGAATATCAAAGATACTTGGAGAAATAAAAGAATATTTTGATAATCTATACAAAGAAGACAAATCGTTAACTGGGGGAGACATACGGGAACATTTCCAATCTGACCAGGATTTTCCAGTCCTGACACAAGAACAAAAAGAAGACTGTGACAAAGAGATTACTGTGGAGGAACTCACCCATGCACTCAATGTGCTAAATAAAGATTCTGCACCTGGAAGCGATGGTCTCACACCATCTTTCTATAATCAATGTTGGGACCGACTGAAAATACCACTTTTCAATTGTATAATCGATGCCCTGGAGCAAGGCGAATTATCCTTTTCAATGAGAAAAGGAATCATAACACTAATACATAAAGGAAAAAACCTTGAAAGAAACAATCTAGCAAACTACCGACCTATTACTCTTACCAACACAGACTACAAAATATTTTCCAAAGCTTTGGCTATACGACTCCAAAACGTAATCAAAACAATAATCAACGAAGATCAGATAGGATTTATAAAGGGTAGAAACACTGCTTTTCATTTGAGGTACTTTGATGATCTCACAAAATATTTAGATAGAACTGACCAGCAAGGTGCACTGATCGCATTAGACTTCTCAAAAGCCTTCGACACGAACTGTATAAAACAGGCACTTCGCATTTTTAATTTTGGTCCAAAATTCGCAAGTTTAATTGCAACTGCAATGAGAAATACAGAAAGGTGTATACACAATGGTGGCTGGCTATCCAACTGGTTCCCAACTGAAAGAGGAATAAGACAAGGATGTCCACTCAGTCCCCTCCTTTTTGTTATAGATGTAGAAATCCTTGCCATCCGAATTCGAAACAACCAAGAAATTGAAGGAATCAAACTCTCGCATCAAAGCTTCAACGACAACGGGCAACCCAATATTTCCAAAATAAAGCAATTTGCAGATGACACTACGCTAACAGTTAGAAATGAAAAAGATATACGGATAGCCATAAATACTATCGACGAATTTGAAAGCTTTTCAGGACTAAAACTAAATAAAAATAATTCCGAAGGAATATGGTTGGGTTCAAGGAAAAAAGAAGTTGGAACCTATAATGGCATACCTATTAAATCTGATAAAATAAGAATTCTGGACATATATTTTTCAGCAGACAGAGAAATTTCGGAAATTGAAGAGAACTGGAAAGCTAGAATAGATACAGTAATTAGAACTATTAAAAGATGGGAACGTAGGAACCCA
The DNA here is from genome assembly GCF_041734735.1 of Babylonia areolata. Classification (NCBI taxonomy): domain Eukaryota; kingdom Metazoa; phylum Mollusca; class Gastropoda; order Neogastropoda; family Buccinidae; genus Babylonia; species Babylonia areolata. The sequence goes on along the minus strand of NC_134910.1, from coordinate 5,700,386 downwards.
TCACTCTTTGGCAAGGTTATACTTGCAAAAACACTCCTCCTGTCACAATTCACTCTTCTGCTACAAGTAGCATCGATCCCAGAAAAGACTATAAACTATATAAATACTCTCTTGTATAGATTCCTGTGGAAGAAAAAATATAACAATAAAAGAGCATTTCAGAAAGTGAAACGGGGAGTTCTGAGTCTCGACAAAGCACACGGAGGCCTAAATATGATAAATGTTGAACACCAACAACAAATGTACTTGGTAAAATGGGCAGTAAAATTCCTCAAAGAAGAAAAAGCACAATGGAGCATTCTTGCAAAACAAAATATTGCACCTTTTGAGAATGCACACTGTGCTTTTAACTGTAAAGTCGCTCCAAAAGAAATAAAATACTTAGAAAAGGTACAATCAGTCTTCTGGAGAGATGTACTAAGAACAGTAGCGTCCTTTAACCAGAATAGACTGACAGACAACATAAAAACGGAACCTCTTTGGAACAATAAACATATAAAATACAAAGGAAATACCTTGTTCTTCATAAAGTGGAGCAAAGCGGGTTTTTCCGTCGTGCAAGACCTATGGCTAAATGGAAACCTCTTAACGTACCAAGAATGTTCAGAAAGAATCGGTCCTCAGCCAAACTTGTTATTTGAGTACAACGCAATCATAAATGCACTACCACGCGCGTGGAAACTTCAGCTAGCACATGATAATCTAGAGGAAGACATTCCGTATAATATAGCAACTGAAGAAGGAAACGTAACCACCCTGTCTAATAAACAAATCAGGAAAATATTTGCCCTTCAAAAAAACCATGAGGTTTGCGCGGTGCACTTCTGGAGACGAAAATTAGAGATCAATACTCAAGATTATTTCAGCTTAGCCTATGAATGCACGCAGGAAACTCGACTGAGGTTATTACATTTCAAATTCATACACAACATCTACCCAACAAACATCATGCTACAAAAAAATGGGTGTTACAGATACTAACAAATGCCACTGGTGCCAAGAAACCGACTACATTGAACATGCATGCAATGCATGTCCCAGGCTCACCACTTTCTGGACCAACGTAAAACAATTTATACTTACTAAGTATAACACTTGAATCCCAATGAACGAGAAGATAGCACTATTTGGTGCAACTAAAACTGATTTATTATCAAATTCAAAAAGAAAACAAGTAAACATTATCTTATTGGTTGCAAGGCTTGCTATCTCCAAATTTAAATACGGCAAATGTAAGAATCTTGAACTTATATTTGAAACAGAGCTGCACCTTAGAAATCTGGAAGGAATATAAAAAAATTATTAAAAACAAAAACAAAAACAAAAAAATACACACACACACACACACACACAAAAAAACCCAAAGCAAAACAAAACAAAAAAAACGATTGACCAGGTGGTCACATCAAACATACACGTATTGTTCTTGCATAGTTATAGTGCCTCCAGAGAGAGAGAGACAGAGAGCCTAGTTTTCTCTTTCAGACACTGTAATTGTGTGTGGGGTCATTGTGTGTGTGTGTTTATGTTTTTTCTTCTTTCGTGTTGCATGATAGTTAAGACGATGGATAATGCCATTGGGAAGATCTATTATAAGGAAATGGAAAAAAAAAGGAAATGAAAATAAAGAAGAGAGAGGAAAAAAAAGATAACAGAAAAAAAGGAGAAAGATGATGACGGAAGAAAAAGAAGGGAAAAAAACGAGAAAAAAACCAAAAAACGAAAAAAAAAGAAAGAAAGAGAAAGAAAAAAAAAGGAAAGAAAAAAAAAGAAAAAGAAAAAAAAAGAGGAAAATTTTCGATGGATGCTGAGACAGCCCTGTACATTTGCAGAACTTGAACGCATCCTCTGATTTCTCCTAAAAAAAATATTTTAATAAATAAAATAAAATAAAATAAAAACAAACCGCGACAATTTGGCGTTTACGAAGAAGCCGCTGATTTGTCGCTGATAATCTGAATTGTCACAGTTAACCGAGTTCCACCAAATTGTGACAATTCGGCGGAGGTGACAATGCAGCGGGCAACGAGGGGCCTTCCCACGCTTTCTTATACCTTGTGAGGAAATGAGTACGATGATAATGAAGGGGACATTCCTACCCTTTCTCACACCTTGTGAAAAAGTTTGGAAGCGCCCCCATCCCCACCCCGATCCGCCCCCATCCCCCTTTCTCAAGCACCCCACCACCACCCCCTCCATGCTTTCTCGCAATTGAGAGAAATCATCGCAGTGAAATGACCAGGCTGTCTCGTACACAGGAGAAGTCAGACACATGCTTAGAGAAGAGACACAAGGAAGGGTGCACACACATGAAAAGGGAGGTAGTGACTTACCAATTAACATATGTCCTTTAGCTGCCAATTCACATAAGCCCAATGGTTCTGCACCTCTTTTGGTAATTTGGATCCAATCGCCACGCAAAACCGGATGGCACGTTCTTTTTACAACTGCTTTGGCAAAGATTCCGCCACCAAGAGTCGAACAAAGTTCCTTAGATGTCGGGTTCCAACGTATTGTGCTCTCGTGTGTAACTATAAGCTTGACACCATCTAGTGATTCGGATGCTATTAAACACACACACACACACACACACACACACACACACACACGCATACGATAGCATAAATGAAGTATGTACAGCTCACAGACAAAAATGCATTACTCAGTGGGATTATGCATACGCAAACACACCCACACCCACACACACAAACAGTGACAACTGCGCACACACACACAAACACACAGAAAAAAAACACACATACAGCGTCTATTTTTTCAATCTCCTTGGTCAACATATGTGCAGACCTGGTACCCTGAACCCTATGTACATGGTGATGGAGTCTCCTGTCGGACCGACGGATGAGTAGGCAGGCAGCCATATCTGTCGGTGTGTGTCCTCATATGGGAGAAGAGGCCGATTCTGGATGCGCAGCACTTCCCACAGGTGTTGCAAGAGAAAACGTCTCCAGAAGTTGAGCCCTGCTTCCTTCGCTCACGCTTCTCCTTAATGGCCAGCGTTCTCTTGTTTTCAAACGTCTTTATGCCACCAGAGCACAGCATCCTCCAGCGAGAGCGGTCAAGGGCATCAGTTTTCCAGGAAGCGATATCCATGTCACAGGCTTTGAGGTTTGTCTTCAAGGTGTCCTTGAAGCGCTTGCAGGGCCTTCCAAGTTCGCGGTGGCCTTCCTTCAGCTGGCCATACAAGAGCATCTTCGGGATCCTGCTGTCTGTCATGCGGACAACGTGTCCTGTCCAGCATAGCTGGCACTGGATCAGCAGGCTTTTGATGCTGAGCAGGCCGCTCCTCTCTAGGACCTGGAGGTTGGAGACCCTGTCTTGCCACTTTATGCCGAGGATCTTTCGTAGGCATCTCTGGTGAAACTGCTCAAGTTGTTGAATGTGACGGCGACACGTCGTCCATGTTTCACAGCAGTACAACAAGGTGGTCAGCACAACAGCTCTGTAGGTTTTGATTTTGGTGCTGAGCTTGATGCCTTTGTTGTTCCACAGCCTGTTGTTGAGTCTGCCAAAGGCGGAGCTGGCCTTGGCGATGCGCAGCGTCACTTCTGCATCAAGGGCTCCATTGCTGCATAGGGTGCTGCCCAGGTAGCAAAACATGTCGACTTGATCTCTGTGTCATCGATCTTGATTGCAGGTGGAGGGGAGGCACTGGCATTCTGTGAGCTAGCTGGTTGGTACATGGACTCTGTCTTGCTGAAGCTGATGGTGAGTCCAAAGCACCTGCAGGAGGTAGAGAACCTGTCCATAATGAACTGCATGTCCTCATGGGTGTGTGCAGCAAGTGCGCAGTCATCAGCGAAGAGAAACTCTCTCGACAGTGCCTAAAACACCCTGGACCTAGCGTGGAGTCGCCGCAAGTTGAAAAGTTTGCCATCTGTTCGAAACTTAATGTAGATGCCCAGGTCACAGTCTTGGAAGGCGTCAATCAGCATGGCAGAGAAGTGAATGGAGAACAGTGTGGGTGCTAGGACGCAGACCTGCTTCACTCCATTTACCACAGGGAACGGATCCGACATGTCAGTATTTTCCTGTATTCTCGCCTGCATGCCATCATGGAATGACGCAATCAGCTGGATTAGGGTCTCTGGGCAGCCGAACTTTAGGAGGATCTTCCACAGACCACAGCGGTTCACCGTGTTGAAGGCTATAGTCAGATTTACAAAGACCATGTGGATGTCAGCCTGGTTTCCATCCACTCCTGGTGCTTTTTCTGACGTTGTCAGCTTCAGGGCCTTTCAGGTCTCGGCCTTGGTGGGAGGGGCAGCTAGCGAGTCAGTGACTGGTAGCTATGGGAGGGCTGCAATTACCTCGTCAGATACGGACGAGTCCCTGTTGAGGAGGGTGTTGAAGTGCTCTGCCCTGCAGGCAAGGATGTCTTTCTTGTCTGTCAGGAGGGTGGTCTGGTCCAAGGCTCGAACAGGGGGTGATCCTGTGACTCTCAGCCCATACACAACTCGGAGACCATCATGGAAGGTATTCATGTCGTGAGCATCAGCAGCAGACTGAAGTTCTTCGGACATTCTCTCCGACCACGCAGCCTCTTGTGTACGAGTTGCCTGGTTTGCAAGAACTGGTCCTTCTTCCTCTGGAAGTCTTTATCGGAAATGTGATCCTGATGCCGTGTATGCAGTGTGTTCAGGAGCTTGGAGATTCCAGAGTCGTTCTTGTCAAACCAATCTTGGAGATTCCAGAGTCGTTCTCATCAAACCAGTCTTTGTGGCTCCTCTGTACAAAGCCAAGTGTGTCAGCTGCTGCTGTGTACACAGCATCTCTAAAGCTGCTCCATACCTCTTCTACATCAGTTGATGCAGGAATTTCTTGGAGAGCTGCTTGGATTTGTTGTTGCAGCACGTCCTTGGTGATAGGGAGGCGGTGGATGATCAGCTTCCTAGGGGGTTTCTGCCTGGCTGGCTGGAGCTTGCATGTAAGTCTGATGTTCATCTTGCTGCGCACCAGGCGATGGTCCGACCAACTGACTGTTCCTCTCATGCAGCGTGTAATGGAAACATCACCTCTGTCCCTCTGCTGGACAGTCACATAGTCCAGCATGTGCCATTGCTTGGAGCGGGGGTGCATCCATGCGTTCTTGTACTTGTCCGCTTGTTGAAGAGGGTGTTGGTGATGGTCAGTCCATGCTGCGCGCACAGCGAGAGCAAATGCAGTCCGTTGGAGTTGCACTTGCCAGTGCCGTGCTGTCCTAGGAATTTTGGCCATGAGGAGAGGTCCATGCCAACGTGGGCATTGAAATCCCCAAGGATGATCAGCATGTCCTTTCTGTCTACCGCCTAAATGGTGCGGCTGAGCTCCTCGTAGAAAGCTTTTTTGATGTCATCAGGGTTGGTCGTTGTCGGGGCATAGCAGCTGATGACTGTGGAGAAGCGATCCTCGGACAGCTTCATACGCAGGGTCACCAGCCTATCGTTTATCCCACGTGGAAGGCTGTCAAGCTTTTGTGCAAGTTTGGTTCGTATGGCAAAGCCCACGCCTCGGGTTCTTGGGGTGCCATCTGGTTTCCCAATGCAGTATAACGTGTAGCCCCCTCCAACTTTCTCCAGCTGGGTTTCACCGGCAAACCTGGTTTCGCTCAGGGATTCTATGTCCACCTTGTAGCGATCAAGCATTCTAGCAATGAGCACTGTGCGCCTTTCTGGTCTATCGTCTCTGTCTAAAAGGGTGCGAACATTCCAGGCACCCAGAGTCAGGGCATGACTCCTGGTTCTTTTCTTCCCTTGTTTTCGACTGCTAGCGTTGGATGTCCAAGTAGGTACGGTTTCCTACTAGGTACTAAGCGAGGCAGGCTTTGTTTAGGGATCCTTTTATCTCCCCTTCCTCATGTGGGGAGAGCAGTGCTGTCCCTAAAAAGGGCTGCTCTGACGCTGGGAGGGTACAGGCGCTCCATCTGTCCCAGTCTACGGCGGACGACCATCACCCCACAGCCGCCTGCATGCAGAGTCGTGACTAGGAACTGCCAGCAGCATCCTCTGCCTGTCCCCGTTACCACTTCTCCATTGCCGCAGGGCTTGGGAAAACTGGGTGATGAAGGGCTAGCTCGTTGTTCAGACATTAGCCTGATTGCCTGACAAGCACAGTTGACTTCTTTTTTTAGTGAAGAAGAGTTGTGCAGTCCCTTCCCAACTCTCTCGCCTACCGACGCTCACAGTCCCACAGGTGCAGATACCGCCACATGTAGAACGGCCTCGACAGGTGCAGGTTTTTTCTTTGGAGTTCGTCTCCTAGGAGGACTTCCAGCCAAGGATTAGAGCTCCCCCTGCCCTTTGGTCATCCTCTTCCGCCTTCAAAGCCGTTGGGAAAGGTTTCCTCCTCCGCCTGATCCGTCTTTGGGAGACTTCACATGCGGCAGGTAGTCTTGGGTTACATGGTACCAGTAGTAAGGACTATGCCCCTGACCTGACCTGAGATATACGTATGCCCGTGTACATATGCACGCAGTTACGTGTGTGTGTGTGTGTTAGTGTTTGTGTGTGTGTGTGTGTGTGTGTGTGTGTGTGTGTGTGTGTGTGTATAACTGAATGACACGGGAAAGGAATCATGAGCGCCCAAATGCAGCTGTCAATCGGCTCTAACCAGGTAGGCAGCCTGTTGTGTGAATGACTCATCTCACACGGAAGTCAAAAAGTCAAAGTCAAAAAGTCTTAACCGGAATTCTCTCAAACCGAACTGTGTATGGCACTGTGCCAGTTCATAGCACTGTGAGAGCAAACTGTTAGAAATCATATTTTATCTGCAATACAAACAAAAGTGACGGGCTACACGGATCATGTGTGATTTCTTCTTTTTGACTCACTTGTGTAAACAAAGTGAGTCTATGTTTTAACCCGGTGTTCGGTTGTCTGTGTGTGTGTGTGTGTGTGTGTGTGTGTGTGTGTGTGTGTGTCCGTGTGTCTGTGTGTCCGTGGTAAACTTTAACATTGACAGTTTCTCTGCAAATACTTTGTCAGTTGACACAAAATTTGGCATAAAAATAAGAAAAATTCAGTTCTTTCCATTCATCTTGTTTAAAACAATATTGCACCTCTGGGATGGGCACAAAAAATAAAAAAGAAGCCTAATTATATGCAAACTGCATTTACTGTTATATTTATATTTTTTTGTATTCTCTAAACTTGGCACCTTGACCCCTTATTCTGACCCAACAACAAGAGGAGTCATTATTATCATTTTTTGATCAAACATGAACTTCTTTTGCTAAGCATGGAATTTTTATTTATTTTGCAAACGTTTTGGTGCAGATAGTAAAAAAGGGAAATTACTATGTAATTAATGCTAGGGGACTTAATTTATCACAAGTGAGTCTTGAAGGCCTTCACTCTCTTGTTCGAACATGATCTTGTTTAAATGACGATAGCAAATCATGTAAGCATTTCATATCGACGCACATGTTGCTCAGCGCCAGAAATGTGAGTTAGTAAAATCAAAAGTTACATACTGGAGAGCAACGGATTCCGCATAAAGCAGCCCATATCGATCTGCATTTCATTGTTTTATGACAAGACGTATCAGTTTCAAACGTTCCATGTCTGTTTTATGACCAGATCTATCAAAGTTTCAAACATTTCATTTATTCATCACGTCTTTCCTGCTTGAACAAACCATAACAAAAACTGCAAAGCCTCTGCAACACTCCACAAAGAAAAGAAATGCAAGATCAAGAGCAATGTAAAAAAAAAAAAAAAAAAAAAAAAAAAAAGCTCTGATCAATGTGGGTATGACAATGAGGTTTGTTGTTGTAGTTGTTTTCAAATCAATGTTACAGGAAATGCCGGACCTTTGACAGTCTGGCCTACTATGTTCTGAAATTGATGCAAACAAGGCCCATCAGCTTGCCCTGTTTGTCAAAGTTCATGTCAAACAAAATAATACCAAGACACACCAACGCGGCCCGTCAACTACTCAGCCAATCAGATCGATTCCCCGCCTTCAGCACTGAACAACTAGTGTAGGCTTTAAGAATGATCCGGGAGACCCAGAAATGATGCCAACTGAAATGTCTGCTTTTAAGTGTTCACTGATCAAGGAAAGAAACATCTACTGCGAACTATCTTCCAGTGGTACTCGAGACACATAACTTATCCACCGTGGATATGATATCTGACTGGGATCTGATTGATGAGATGGAGGGGGCACCTGTGGGTCTTGATCTTTAGCCTACACTGCTGAAGAAGAAGAAAAAAATCATACAAATCATAATCATACCAACAACAAAAAAACACCTTCCAAACTCTTAAAAAGTTTGAAGATATATCATGATTAAAGTTAATTTATGAACAAAAAAGGTTTCAGTAAAGAAAACATGAGGGGCAAGGACTTCCAGACTTACTTGTGATACAAACTATCTAATAAAACAAAAACCCGTTAACATGTGTCATGTACTTAATATTTTAGAGCTTTGGAAGAAAAGAGGAAGAAAAAAGGGACGAGGGGAGGCATAACAGTAGATTCGAACCATGCACTTTCGGGTCAAGGGTCTTCAAAGTCCGCGGTAAAGGAGATGTTGCCATCACCTCAGCCACACCACAGCATATACACCATTTTCTCCAGATCTGCACAGATCCGTGTTCGACAGGCATACAGAAACTACAACCCGGTCCATTCAATTACACTTTTATGTTCACTCTAGTTAATTCAGAATCCACTTTGAAATATCCATATGCCGTAAACACTTTGATGATGTAGCTAGTGTCACTGCATGTGTTCTGTCCAGCATTTGTATTTCTTTTCTTTTAATTTCGAACAAGAAAAACGCAAACAATAATTGCGATTTCCTGGATCCGGATCATCAACGAAATAAACCGTTCATGGTCCAGATATTCAATTTCATCCGGAATATTTACTACCTATTATTAGTATGAGAATGTGAAGATGCTTTTTTCCAACTATGTTTAATCCAAATTTGGTATTGACAGAAAAATGACAATGTTAATGTCTAACGTAAACACACACACACACACACACACACACAACCGAACACCAGGTAGATTCACATTGTTTGCACAACTGAGTCAAAAACCACAGGGAATCTACTAACCACATAGCTGAATGGAATTGAATTCAAAACAATTTAAAATCCTTGGGCTGTGGTTCACTGACAGTTCATCAAATATCACAGGAATAAGCACGTCTACCAATTCACCGGAAGTCCGATCTTATTTGAAGTCTGGTCCGAAATGATAATAACTTTCTCATGGAGAGTCGCAGTAATAGATTATCAATATTGTGAAAACAGTGTATCTGTGGTTACCTAACCCACCTGCAGTTGCACAAGATGTTTCAAATTTGTATGGGATAATAACAGAAATAAAATTAAAAGGAAATATATCCAGATGTTTGGCGTAGAAATAACACAGTGCAAATCAAAGTTTAAAAGTAAAATAATGTTTAAAACTGAAATTAATCGGAGCATAACTGAGGAAATTTGTTTGGGGAATGAACAGGGCATGGAGCCCAAGGGCTCGAAGTGCGTGTTCCACACGAAATACAAAATGAGGAACAAATCCTGCTAAGAAACCCTCCTAGGATTGCATGACTATCTGACTGAACACTCCCCACCATCCCCCTCTGGAGACAGTCTAATATCATCATCTTAGGTGAGCAGACTATAGATAAATGAACGAATACCTCTGGAGAAGGAAATCCTATTCAAGGACCACCCAGCTACCTGATCGTGGTGCACATAGCCACTCTGAACCAGGGAACCGTAATAGCTGAGAGATTAAGCCCCCCTGGAGCAATATGCCAGGAAGGTGTATCCTGTAACGCTTGATAGGTGGAATTCTTTGTTCCCTACACCAATGGCACCAGCAGAAATCGTAAGGTCTGAGGCGTTCCTTGGAGATAGATAGGGGTTGATGGATGCCCGCCTGACAGAGGCAACGTGGAGAGCACAGTAGCCATGCATGCATGTTGAGCAATTGTGGGTTCGAATCCCTGAAGTGGGCTGTCTCAGCAGATCTGGTTTGACTATTGTTGGGATGGCCACTTGGGCGTGATCAGGACGATCTGGGGGCACTCCAACATGGCCAACTGGGTGTGATCAGGACGATCTGGGGGCACTCCAACATGGCCAACTGGGTGTGATCAGGACGATCTGGGTACACTTCAACATGGCCAACTGGGTGTGATCAGGACGATTTGGGTACACTCCAACATGGCCAACTCGGCGTGATCAGAACGATATGGGTACACTCCAACATGGCCAACTGGGCGTGATCAGAACGATCTGGGTACAATCCAACATGGCCAATTGGGCGTGATCAGGACGATTTGGGTACACTCCAACATGGCCAACTGGGCGTGATCAGGACGATCTGGGTACACTCCAACATGGCCAACTTGGCGTGATCAGGACGATCTGGGGACACTCTAACATGGCCAAGTGAGCGTGATCAGGACGATCTGGGTACACTCCAACATGGCCAACTTGGTGTGATCAGGATGATATGGGTACACTCCAACATGGCCAACTTGGTGTGATCAGGATGATATGGGTACACTCCAACATGGCCAACTTGACGTGATCAAGATGATCTGGGGGCACTCCAACATGGCAAACTGGGTGTGATCAGGATGATCTGGGTACACTCCAACACGGCCAACTGAGCGTGATCAGGATGATCTGGGTACACTCCAACATGGCCAACTGGGCGTGATCAGGATGATATTGAGGCACTTCAACATGGCCAAGTGAGCGTGATCAGGATGATCTGGGGGCACTCCAACACGGCCAACTGAGCGTGATCAGGATGGTCTGGGTACACTCCAACATGGCCAACTGGGCGCGATCAGGATGATCTGGGGGCACTCCAACACGGCCAACTGAGCGTGATCAGGATGATCTGGGTACACTCCAACATGGCCAAGTGAGCGTGATCAGGATGATCTGGGGGCACTCCAACACGGCCAACAGAGCGTGATCAGGATCATGTGTGGGCACTTCAGCATAACCCCTTGGGTGCGTGTCAAGAAATTCTGTCTCAGTGACAGATCGTAATTACTGTAAGCATTTGTTAAGTTTGGGTAATTGTATGGCATTAAGACATTTTATATCTAGCTCTTGGTCATTGGGCCAAATTTTTGTTTAGAGATTGGATAGCATTTCGTCATCCTGACTTGCCAGGGTGTGAGTTTGGCGATTGGAGTGTTTAGTCAGGATGTTAACAGTCATATGTAAGACAGGTCGGTTGCAGAACAGAACTGTTCCTCGTTCAGAAATTTGTGCTAAATGGTAAATATCTTGTTCTTCTTCTTTATAATTCTATTTCTCTGAATGCATATTGAAATTAGGGTATGGAAAAAAAAACCCTTGATTTATCTTGAATGATAAACTGACTTGTCTTTCTAGAATGAAGTTAAATGAAATAATGTAGAACGAGTGTTCTGCGAGTATGATGGCAAGATTCGTCTGTGATGATATGCTTACTCACTGTAAAATAATTCATATTATCACTGTGTTATTAGAGTCTGTATGAATGAAGCGAAGAAGATACATTGAAGCCAGTATAAAATTCAGAAGAAAAAACAAAAACAGATAGCAATAGATGGATATGAAAGCGCGAAAAGAAGTTGTATTTATGAAGCGTTTGGTTTATGACTCCCTCACATGGGTTTCAGGGGAAACACCCGTCTCTTAATCGTGACATGGGCAAACACAGACGGGCGCACTGATAAAAGTAATTTCAATTTCAATTTCACCATAAAACACCTGGATGAAAACAGAAAATAGTGGGTAAAAAAAGAGGCGATTCGGTTATTATGCTGGAACAAATAGCTTTTTGGAGCTTTTTTAAAAGGCAGGGGCAGTTTCTCTGTGAAAAATAGTGGAAGGGAGATAATTCCACTTTTGGAGCACTGTAAAAGAAAACTCTTTCACCATTCGTTTTTGTAATGATTATGGGGACAGGCAGAAGATGAGAATCAGAGGTTGAGCGAATATGTCTCGAAGGCATGTAGATAGACAGAAGGTCACGGGTGTAAGCAGGGATGAACCAGTGAAAAAATATGACAGAGCGTTGCAAGTTTCTATTTAACCCGTGCTTGGCTGAATGCCAGTGAAGTGCTTGGAGAAGTGGTTCAAAGAACGGGTATTGCTGCGGTATTCTGTACCTTTTGGTGTTTATAGAGAATGTACTGTGGACAATATGAAAGGAGTGGTTTGCAGTAGTCCAGGCAAAGCACAGGCAAAGTCTTTTGCTGCTTCAGTGGTTAGGTATTTACGGATATTACCAATACGTCTTATCTCTATATAGGCTGATTTACAAATATTTGAACCTGCTTGTCCAAGGACATGTGGTCAGAGATGATGTGACCTAAGTTTTTAGCAGAAGAAGCAGATAATATTTCCGAAATTCCAACTTTGATAAATGTGGTGTTTAGATCAAGAACCAGTTTCTTGTTAGTCGTCATCAGAAGGGCTTCAGTTTTTGTCGTCATTCAGTTTTATTACTTGTCATCCAAAGCTTAACATCATTGATACATGTCTGAATATTGTGAATGGTAGTTTGTATTTGGTCAGGATAGCACGAGTCCAGAAGCTACATGTCATCAGCAAAAAGTATTGGCTGGAAACAGAGTATGATAAGAGAGGCAAGAAGCTGCGTATAAGGGATGAAAAGTACAGGTCCAAGAACCGAAACCTGGGGTGCACCATGTTCAAAGTGAACTAAACTTTGAACACAGGTTATTGACCAAGACTGACTGGGATATTTGAGAAAGGTAGGGCTCAAACCACGAAAGTGCGATTTCTGAAATACCACAGAAGGGTTAGAGGCGACCCAGAAGAACAGATTGGTCAAATAGTATCACAGGCAGCAAACAGACCTTAAAAAGTTAGTAGTGATACAGCCCCATGATCCAGAGCTAACAAAATGTTGCTGTTGTTTTGTTTTTGGTTTTTGGGTGTGTGTTTTTTTGTGGTTTTTTTTTGTTTTTGTTTTGTTGTTGTTTTTGTTGTTTTTGTTTGTTTTTTGTTGTTTTTGTTTTGTTTTTCATTTTCAACAAAACCGTTTCGGTGCTGTGGAAGAAACGATAGGCAGACTGAGTGGGACACATGAGATTATGGGAATTTATATAAGAGAGAATTTGTTGGAGAACGACTTTCTCGAAGATTTTGGACAGACAAGATAAGTTTGAAACAGGTCTATAGTTTTGAAGATTCTTTTGATGAAGGCTAGATTTTTTTCAAAAGGGGTTTCAAAATAACGGCTGCAAAATTCAATTATAAAGTTCTCTGTTGGAAAAAAAAAGAAACAGTTCACTGAAAAATTATTGAAACATTTATAAAAGGAACTTAAATTAATGATTTATCGGTGAACGGTAATATATACGTATTTGAGACCTGCCTTAAGTATAGAACATAACGTTTGAACATACCACAACAGTCATAACGGGCAGTAATTTCAAAGCTCTTGATATCGTGCAAACGTTTCAGGAACAATCTGATCCACATCCTCATCCAACGTCCGCTGCTGCCGATAACGTCACATTTCCTGTAACTTGGATAATTGATAATTCCATCCCTAATATTCCAGACGTCGCCACGAGAAGACTGATACCGATTGGGTCGTGGTCTTATGACAACGTTGTAGGACACTGCAAAAAAAATGGATTAGCTTTCAATTACTAATTCAAATTTCACACACACACACACACACACACACACACACACACGTCGGAAGATAAGAAGAAATCACACACGCATTCTTTTACATACATCGAAAAAAGAAGAACCTTTCAGTTATTCTGTAAAAATGTACCCAGTTAGACATTGAAATTGTGGTGTTACTTGGACTGAACTGAAAATCTGTATCCAACTATCCTGAACACATTACGTGTATACAAGGACAGAAATCAAATACACACATACACACAGTACAGTGTGTGGGCTGCACATGCTCTCTCTCTCTCTCTCTCTCTCTCTCTCTCTTTGTTCTGTCGGGGACGAATACAAGATGGCGGCAAGATGGCAGGCTCCGTGAAGTGTTCTGATGTTTTGTGGACATTCGGCAGTTTCAAGGGACTTCCAGTTCAAGATTTTATGTTGTGATGAAGTATAGTGTATCAGTGTCTGTTAAAGTAAAACAAAATGTGTGACTTTTGGACGTGGAGAGCGAGAACTGGACTTTTTCAACAGCACGGTGTGTCAGCAAAGTTGTGTATTCCTACGGAGAACAGTAAGGTGAACAGACAACTGACTGATGAAAAATGTGTGTCGACAAGTGACATTATCATGGCATTTTTCTCCTTCGGCTTCTTTGCTGCTATTTTGGCTAGCTTTGGGCTAAACATCGAAAGAATGCTTAGTCAGAAAAACATGTACTTTAACATAGAAAAGACTGTATGGAACTACATCTTGGGATGGAGGTGCGTTAGAAAACGATGTAAGTGACAACGACAGTGGGAGCCCGTGCATTCTGCACGTGACAGGAATTGTGATGACAGCCTGCGTGGCCAACACTGTGTTTGGTCTTTGGCGTTTACGCCTTAGCGGTGACGTGGAGGAAAACTCCGGACCAAACCGCACTGGTCAATCGACCCAGAGTGAACAGACAGTGGCGGAAACAACACCTGTGACTGTCAACTCTGATGACATCGTGGAGAAGATCATGCAGGCAGTACAGCAACAGCTTCACGAACAGACCAGGGTCATCAGGTCTGATCTGGGAAACATAATAGCTGAACTGAGTCAAGTGAAGAACGAATGTGTTGAAATCAATCAGTGATGTGACAGATCAGAAAGAAAATAGAGAGAAATAACAGAAACAGTGGCTTGTCTGTCTGTAGACATGTCTGATCTGCACAAAGAGATGATAGAAGAGAGGAAACCAAAGAGATGAGAACATCAGTAAGCGATCTGCAGGAAGAAATTTCACACTTATGATCAGAAATAGACACATTAGAACAACACTCAAGAAGAGACAATCTACGGATATTCAGTGTACCTCACAATAGCGAACGTGAAAATTTCGACACGTGCGATTGCGATGGCTGATGCTCTCAACAGTATCGATGGTCCGAAGGAATGGACCCCTGACAAAATAGTGAGGGCTCATCGTGTTGGACGGGCTAGGGGGGAACAACCAAGGCCCATGATCGTTCGCTTCAGCCGTTGGAAGGACAAGATGTCTCTCCTTTCAGACAGAGACACCCGTGAGAAGCTGAAACGGCAAGGCACTGAAGTGGCGAACGATCTGACCAGAGCCCAGACACACATGATCATGGTCGATCAGGTTACAGCACCACAGATCACATTTTCACGTTATATGCGTTAGTTCAAACATATTCACTAAAAAGAACACCACAAAACTGTATGTTGCCTTTGTCGATTTTCGCAAGGCCTTTGACTCTGTAAATAAAAATATCTTGTGGAATGTGTTAAGTAAAAGCAGAGTAGATGCTATGCTATATACGGTTCTTCGTAGTGTGTATGATTCAGTCTTGGTGTGTGTGTGTGACAGGTGTGTGTATTCAGATATATTTGATTGCCCAAGAGGAGTAAAGCAAGGTTGTTTGTTGAGTCCATTGTTTTCGGTTTTTTTTTATATATAAATGAACTGGCGGTAGAAATAACGAAAACAGGTAAACATGGAATTCAAATGATCCCTGGAGTTATCGAAATATTTCTCAAGTTATTTGCATACTGCTGTATGGATGTGAAAGTTGGACTTTAACAGCAGAGCCTACTAGGAAAGTCCAGACGTTTGAGACAAAATGCTTCAGACGACTGCTTGGAATCTCATGGAAGGACAGAAAGACCAATGACTTTGTCAAGAGCCAAATAACTATGCTAGCGGGTCCACTGGAACCACTCTTAGCAGTGGTCAAAAGGAGGAAGCTGTCATGGTTCGGGCATGTGACACGCCACAATTCACTGCAAAAGACAGTTCTACAGGGAACGCCAGAGGGTGGTAGGCGAAGAGGGAGGCAAGCCAAATGCTGGATGGACAACATCAAGGAATGGACCAATATGGATAGCGCTACGCTGATACGACAGGCAGAAGATAGAACCGGATGGCGTCGTCTGACTACGGAATCGTCCCTCATGTCTCCTCTACGCCCATCCCGGGCAGGAGAATGAATGGAATGGAATTTGCAGACGATGTGATTCTTTTGTCTAGCATAGCCATAGGACTTCAAAATCAGTCAAATGTGTTGAAACAAGAAGCAGATACATTGTTTTTAGAAGTTAGTCTTGAACAAACCAATATAATTGTATTCAGGAAAGGGAGCTACCTTTCTAAAAATGAAAAATGGCACTATGGTACTGATGAAGCTAAAGTAACGAATATTTATAAATATCTTGGTATGCTCTTTACAACTAAACTCAGCATGACAAGCACAATAGCAGAAACACGTAGGAAGGGAAAGAAGGGGGTTATCGAAATCTTGATATGTTTACATAAACTAGGTTCTATTGATTCGTCTGTTTTGGGGGTATGGTTCTGAAATATGGGGACTTAGCGATAATAAAGATATTGAAAAGGTGCACACTTTTGCTATTAAACGTTTCTTAAACGTACCTTTGCATACATCGAATACTATTTTATACAGAGAGACTGGAAGATACCCATTATATATCAGATCATATGTGAAATGTATCAAATATTTGTTAAAATTGATTAGTTTTCCTGCATCGAGACTTAGTAAACAAGCGTATGATATGTTAGTAAACGAACGTGAGAGACGGAAGGAAAACTGGGCATATTTGGTCAAGAAAACATGAACAGTATATGGATTTGGAGTCGTATGGATGTGTCAGGGAGTTGGATGCGAAAAAGGATTTATTTCTGGATTCAAAGATAGACTTATAGCTTCATGTAAGCAAGACTGGCATTATGAAATGGGAACAAATGAATGATACAGCTGGTTCTATAATTTTAAAAGAAAACATCACAGCTGTAACCAACAAGTGGCATAGAACAAGTCTAGTCAGGTTTAGATCGAGATCTCTTGGATTATATGCTCATAAGTACTGGTTTTAAACTGACCCATCCATACTCTCCCCTTATCCGATGTGCGATTTCGCAATAGAGGATGAGTTACATTTCTTGTTTCATTGTAAATCGTACGCTGTTATTCGAGAAAAGTGTTCTGTCTTAAAACATGTTATGCAAAGAATGAAGATATGTTTAATGTACTTAACATACACCAAGAAAATTCATTGCAGTCACTTGCAAAATATGTTGCTTAAGCATATAACCTTCGAAGAAAAATGACAAATATCACTAACTGTTGTTCATAGAGAAATTGAATTTGTGTAGACTGTTATGTATGAAGAACTTTTTGTCTTCTTTTACAGATATAATCATATATTGTGATTTC
This sequence comes from Babylonia areolata, assembly GCF_041734735.1. Classification (NCBI taxonomy): domain Eukaryota; kingdom Metazoa; phylum Mollusca; class Gastropoda; order Neogastropoda; family Buccinidae; genus Babylonia; species Babylonia areolata. The sequence continues at coordinate 5,683,031 of NC_134910.1, read as the reverse complement.
CTCTCATGACAAGTGTAAATTGGATGGTCGAAATTATGGATCGAATGATTTTCACATATTGTATGATTTGTCGTTTTCATCTTAAAAAAAAAGAAAGAAAAAAAGTGAAAGTAATACGCTTTGTATATTGACTGCACAAGTGACTGTACACATTTTGTTTACAGTAAAACAAGAACTAACTCATCCTCTCACAATATAAAAAGGCCTTAAATGCTGAATCAGAGCCAGAAATGCAAGCTAGCACGGACAAAGTATAAGCAGCATGTCACGACCTTAGGCTTACCGTCAGCACGAAGAAGACGGAAGTCATGCCAAGCTAAAGGGACGTTGAGGGATCACCCTACAAACAAAGCTAAAAGCCTAACAAGCAATAGTGCTTCCAACCCTCCTGCAAGGCAGCGAAATGTGGACTGTCTATACCTGACACAAATGGCAGCTAAATAACTCCCACGTCAACAGTCTTTGTTGGATCTTGGGATCAATTATCAGGACAAAAAGCATGAACAGAAGTTCTCTCCAGGGCTTCTGTGCCGTCTGTCCACGTACTGCTGTTAACACAGACATGATGGTCTGGTCAAGTTGTCAGGATGGCAAATGAGTGCATCCTCAAGTAATTCCATAATGGTGAACTGTCTCCGGGAAAGCGTTTCAAGGACACTCTGAAGGCCTCCCCGACATCTCTTGACACAGACACCCCCGCCAGGAAATCCTTGCGCAGCCTGATCCACAATATTATTTTACCCCAGAGGTAAGAAGAATGGCTGATACATATCATATTCATAGTAGCCAGCGCATGAATTGATTTGTACACGTGTACTTGCCCAATATATACCAGCACAATTTGTGCCTGAATCAGATTGATTTACCATTTCCAGACACACAGTATCCAGTTTACAGCCCGTTGTAATGTCCCAAATCTTCCCCACCCCTTCTGTAGGTCTCACGGGGGACACATCAGTGTCCTAAACCGTACCCCGGTTGACTTGTCAGTGTCCTAAATCGTACCCGGGTGACTTGTCAGTGTCCTACCAACAGATTTGATAATCTGTCCCAAAACGCCCACCCCCACCCCCTCCTTACGCACAAAAACGTTTCTGCTTTTATGTCACATTTTAACACACTCAGTGCATATCTTGGTATGTATGTGCCTTACTGTGACTCTTGGCAGGTTCTCACCACTGACCAGTACTGTGTGACCATTGCTGACCACTGCTGAACTTGAGCAGTGTTCGGTTTGCATTGATTTGTCACATCTATGTAATATTATGTCTTCGCGGTTTTTTGGTTTTTTGGCTTTTTTTTATCAATACCTAACCATTGCTGACCACTGCTGAACATTACCTAAAAGTATCCGGTTTGCGTTATTTTGTCACATCTGTTTAATATTTTGCAGGTTTTTGATCAATACCTGACTACTGCTGGTCACGTGACGGTTATGAAGTATTATGATGTAGCCGTGTTACTGCACCGCATGGTTCTATTAGGGGACAGTAAAAAAAAAAAAGTAAACTAATGATGATTTACTGTATTAAAGGATAGGCAAGAATTCCTGCGCACAGGCCAGGAACATACAGAGGCCAGTCATAAATGGGGTTTCCTATTGTTTTATTTACAATAAGAGATGAAAAGAAGAAGATATAAGAGAAGATATAAAAAGAGAAGACATAAGAAGAGAAGACATAAAAGAGAAGATATAAGAAGAGCAGATAAAAAGAGAAAACAGTGCCTGGAATGACACAAACAAATGTCATTAGCACAACATGTCGGCACAAGTGAATAGTAAAGCACATGTATACATATTACATGGAAAGACTACCACTTGGTAATGCATATGTGTGAAGACCAAACACTGACATCAAATGACATTTCTAATACATTTAAATGGTGCAGTTAAAGTGATTGAAGCTATGCTGATTTAGTGAAAGTACACTGACAGTATAGATTAGGTAAAGCTTATACTGTGTCAAAGTGACTCAAATGAATCAGTTTATCATGCAGCACTATACTGGAGTGAGTCGTATAGGAGAGGACATGATAACTAAATTACAATTAACAGACTGATACATATCAGGTGGTTTTAACCAATAACTAATTAACAGACTGATACATATCAGGTGGTTTTAACCAATAACTGATATTAATCCAACACTATCTTGTAATCATGACAGAATACTACACACATCTCACAGTACTGAGAATCAGTGAAACACTAGCCTTCATCAGTGACAGCAAATGAGAAAGAACGCGTCATATGCACTCACTAGAATATTCTCAAACAAACTATCAGTGTCCAGAGACGTCACTGACTGTGACGTTAAGAAGAATCAAATGGAACACTGCTCCAAGCATATGACAACGTGGTGATTATTTAGATCAATCATAGCCGAGCTGTGACTAACATGTCAAAGCAATAACTGAACATACTCATATGAACACAAATACTGTGTTGAACAATACAATTTACAAATCAGCACATTCTACACACTAGTACTTACAGCAATACGTAGCGAGATGTCAGCCGTTGTGAGAACACACACGACACACACTCACACTGCTTTGCGACAAAGCAAGAGAGAGAGAGAGAGAGCTCCTCTGGTCAAATGACTGACCAGGTATAAAGTGACCACTCATTACTTGCTGTGCCAATTTATGCAGGTTAAGCGAACGACAAACACAATCACGTGGGCTGCAAAGCAGATTGGAACTAATCAGGCCAAATCCGACAACAACTGTGTTTCTTACAAGGTGTTCAGTGATAGATTTCTAAATGATTCCTGAATTGATTTACGTCAGATAATTTGCAAAAGAAAGAGCTCAACGCCTACTTTCTAATGAGTATAAAACGAAGTGTTAATTATTTAAGATGAATTTATAATTTTAATTTAAGTCACCTGAACAGGGTCAGTTTTAACGAGCTTGTCGCTGAAAATTACAAACTGCATTAAATCAGTTTAACGTAGGCAAATATAAATGGAATAGACTAAAAGATGGAATTGCGGCAATTCTGCCAGTATATAATACTTGTAGTTTACTGATCAGACAAAAGAGATATTAATAAAATACGGTGGTGTAGAAACACAGATTCCAGCTCAGCCAATAGCATACTGCGACGTGACACTGGTCGAGCCATGAGTAGGTTGTCTGGTGAGGAGGACAAAATGATGTAAGTGGCTTTGCATTCAAACTGGGAGTGACGTCACACATTCTGTGCATTCAAACTGGGAGTGACGTCACACATTCTGTGCGCGGGTTAGTTGCGAAAACCGTCGTCTGCTGTAGCTTGTGTGTGAAACAATTTTTGAAGCAAAAATAGCGCTTGGTCACATCTCCCCCCATCTTTTGAAATCCATCGTCTGCGATGGTTAATTAAAAGTAACTCTTGTGAGCAGACTTAACTGAGCATCAAACAAGAATTACTGAGTAGGTAAAGGGAGATAATTAAGCTGATAACTGATAGCTGAAATGACTGCAACACTGTTAGGAACAATACCCTACTTCTATATTCAAAGTGACTTTAGCCAGGTTAAGTTAAGAGTTTGGACTTAGTCGAATGTGTCCTAACTTAACTTTGAACAGTTTGATATAGAGAAGGGGTCCCAATTAGGTAAATACTCAATGAAGTTGGTAAGTGTTCATTTGTGTGCCTATCAATCTATGTATCATATCACTGTCAGACGCACGTGTAGCTCCCTTATCAGTTCTTTCACTGTGTGTTCATGTCATCTCTATAGTAAGTATTGTCATATGGTTGCTAAATGTTGAATGAAAGACAGAAGCTCTGTCATGCATTCTTGTTTTGTTATGCTGTGTTACGACATTAACATTTGGTTCTATACTTAAAATAACAGCTGTGTGGTGCATGGCAGGGCTTTATTTCTGTTTAAGGAACAATTGCTATCCACCGAAGTTTACATTTCATTGCAGTTTCACACACACACACACACACACACACACACAATTATACACACACAAGGCGTGATCACACACACACACACACACACACATATATACTCACTCACACACATACACATACTCACTCACACACAATTACACACACCACAAGCAGCGGCATTACATCATTGTGCTCACACACGTGAATAACATTATAACAAACACCTCCACCACTTTAATACTTTTGGGGAATATTTTACCATATTGACATCCGTAGTAATTGTTGCAAGGATAATTGCACGTCTGTGGGCACCTCTGACAGGATCTTCCCGATTTGCCATAATAGCCAGGTTTGCAGACTGGAAAAAAATAAAATAAAAATAAAAACATAAAAAAACCGGTTCAATGTTGAGTACATAACAGTTATCAAGTTATGCAACCTGAATGATTAACTGTGTCAGTTGTTCGAAATAAGAAAACGTGAGTAAATTAATAACAAAGCTTAACAAGTACTTTTTCTTTCTTTTTATATCTTTTATTGTATTTGTTGGTGTGTTTGTCTGGATGGTAATTCTGGTATTCCTTATTTTGGTAATGGTGAATGATATGGATGATAACGATAACGTGATGCTATCGGGGGAAAGGGGGCGGGGGTGGGGGTGGGCATAAGGGTTCAACTAAGGAATTCATTCATTTTTCATGTTTTTTCTCAGTAGTGCACTGTCTTTATAACAGGTGCATGTGGTAAAGTTCTTGTTTTGTTGTGTTTTGTTATTTCGCAGAAATCTGACATCAACAAAATATTTCAACAGAAAATGATTATGTTCAGATCAAATCATGCTGATTACGGCCCAGCCGATGCAAAGGGACCATTTCTTAAAATAAGTCAAAGAGAACGCCAAATATTTATTTTGAAGTCGATTTATGGTGATTAAAAGAGTTTTTAAAAGTCAAATCAAGTCCACAATATTAAAACAGCATAAACAATCGCTTACCCATGTGTGTTTCAATTTCAATAAAGTTAAAAACGTTTATTTCCTTCAGCAACTGAACAAAATGGTTTCTGTGAGGACCTCCTGGAACAAGATCCTCATGGAACCAGCTGCAAAATGTTCGCAAGATCTTCATGGAACCAACCGTAAAATATTCCAGCCTGCTGTCATGCAGACCCCAGCAGTCTGTCAGAAGATGCTAGACACTTTTTGACACTGTGGAACCTGCAGAGGATGGTGTCTTCTTTCTGGTTTCCGATAACAGAATGAAGAAGTTACTTGCGGCCAGGACTGGTATATGACAACTTGTTCTCGGTTTGCAAGTTCCATTCCTCTTTTCTGAGATGCTTCACAAGGAGTGAACTCTGTGTTTAATCCGTTCACTGCCAGGGATTTAAATGTAACTCATGCAGGGTCTCTGATTGGGAAGTTTGAGTGAAAATGGGTGTGATTAGTTTTATAAGTGTACAGGCTATATCCTTTTGTCAAAAGTACAAAGACCACACACACACACACACACACACACAATCTCTTTCTCTATGTGTGTGTGTGTGTGTATGTGTGTGTGACGCAGCACGCGAAAACCCAGTGTAACAGGCCGAACTATATCCCTGGCTAGTTCATTCCCCGGGTAAGGAGTAGCCAAGGTTACTTTCTACCCTGGGTTTGAACCAGCCTTGGCCATTTCATACCCCTCCTGGCTGGAATATATCCCCTGTGTACACTTCGCTCACCCAACCAGTGTGTATCCCTTTTACATCAGTGATGATGATGATGATTATAATAATAATAATAATAACGGGAATTCATATAACTACTTCCAACGCTCAAGCCACTTTGCAGTTTGTGCAAAAAAAAGTGATGTGGTCATGTTCGTCAAGAAAGTGATGTGATGATGTTCGTCCTTCAGATTCGAAGATGACCATGGCTTCAAGAGTCAGAAGGAAGATCAGTGGCTGTGGGTCCGGAGGTGACTGATGAGGCCGATCAGTGCCCTGAAGTCTTGCCCATACGTGGGACACAATTGAGTGGGTGATGTTGTGGCTGTGGATGCTGCTCGGACCTTGCGGTTTATTTTGCAGATAATTTGGGGGGTCAGTTTTATGTTTCCCCAGGTCCATGTTCCCCAAAATTTTCCTTCGGCCAGCTACAAGTCTTTACAGGACTATATACCCCCAGGTCTATGTTCCCCTAAATTTACGTATTCTGGGTCTTTGTTCCCCCAGGTCTTTGTTGTCCCAGTCTATATTCCCCCGGTTCTATGTTCCTCAAAAAACGTTTTTGGTAGGTCTATGTTCTGCCAGGTCTATGTTCCCCCAGGTCTGTATCTCCCCAAGTCTATGTTCCCCTAAACATACGTTTGTTTAATCACGTCTGAGTGCTTGTCAGCAGTGGTCAGCAGTAGTCAATGGTCAACAGTCAGAAGTGGTCAGCGGTGCTCAACGGTAGTCAGTAGTATGTAGTGGTCAGTGGTCAGTAGTCATCAAAAGTGGTCAGTGATCTGTAGTGGTCAGTGGTGGTCAGCAGTGGTCAGTAGTTGTCCGCAGTTACTGGTGGTCAATAGTGGTCCGTATATAGTGGTCAATGGTTCTCAGCGGTGGTAAGTGGTGGTCAATGGTGCTCTGTGATTGTGGTCAGCGGTAGTCAGCAGTAGTCAGTGGCACTCAGCGGTCAGCAGTGGTCAGTAATAATCAACGATGGAGATTAGTGGAGATTGATGTCAGTGGTTAGCAGAAGTCAGTGGTCTGTTATTGTCAGCAATAGTCAGTGCTAGGCAGCAGTGGACAGTTGTCAGAAGTGGTCAGTGGTCAGAAGCAGTCAGCAGTGGTCAGGGGTCAATAGTCATAAGTGGTCAGTATACAGTGGTCAGTTCTGGTCGGTCAGTGGTTAGCAGTTGTAAGTGATCAGTAGTGCTAGTAGTCAGTGGTGGTCAGCTGTCAGTAGTGGTCAGTGTTGCTCAGCAGCGGTCGGTGGTGGTCAGCATCAGTCAGTGGTCATCAGTGGTCAATGGGTGTCATCAGAGGCCAGTGGTCAATAATGGTTAGTGGTCAGCATATGTTGGCCAGCAGTGGTCAGTGGTTAGCGGTGTACAGCAGTAGGCAGCGGTCAGCGGTGAGCAGCAGTGGATAGCGGTCAGTAGTGGTTAGTGGGCAGTAGCAGTCAGTGGACTGCAGTGGTCAGTAGTGGTAAGTGGTGCTCACTGGGTAGTGGTTGTCAGTGATCAGCAGTGGTCAGCAATGGTTAACGGTCAGTGGTGGTCAGTGGTCAGTTTGCATTTAATAAAATCAAAAACAAAAAAATCAGGACGTCGTGATAATGCAGAAATGTGACAAAACAACGCAATCTGAAGACTTTGACGTAGTGGTCACTAGTGGTCAGCAGTGGCAAGTAACAGTCAGTAGTAGCCAACAGTATAGTGAAATCCTGCTACGGACACGGAAGTCCTGGAACGAGCTGGTCTCTGCAGCGTCTATACCCTCCTGCAGAAAGCCCAAGCCAGGTGGGCTGGACATGTGGTCAGAATGCCAGACATCTCACCGTCTAAGCAGCTGCTGTACGGAAAACTGTCAGGGCAAGCGCTCAGTTGCAGGTCATAAAAAATGCTACAGAGACTGTCTTAAAGCGTCCCTCAAAGTCCTGGGCGTCGACACAATCACTTGGGAGACACTTGCTCTGGACCGACCAGCTTGGCGCAGCAAGATCACCACAGGAGCCAGTGCAGCTGAAGCCAGGCGCATCACCGAAACGCAACGAAAGCGTGTTGTGCGCAAGGCCCGAGCAGCATCCACTGCTACAACAGAACCCAATCACTTGTGTCCCACATATGGGCGTGACTTCAGGGCCTGGATTGGCCTCACCAGTCACCTCCGGACACACAGTCACCGATCTTCCATCGGACTCTTGAAGCCATGGTCATCTTCGAATCCAAAGGACGAACATTATCACATCACTTTTTTGTATTGATTGCCAAGTAGCTTGAGCGTTGGAAGGGTTTGTATAAATTCCCATTATTATCATCATCATCATCATTAATGTTAATGTGGTACAGACTGGTTGGGTGAACGAAGTGTACACAGGGGGTATATTTCAGCCAGGAGGGGAATGAAATGGCCTAGGCAGGTTTAAACCCGGGGTAGAAAGTAGCCTAGGCTACTTCTTACCCGGGGTAAGAACCAGCCAGGGATATAGTTCGGTCTGTACACCGGGAAGTCGCGACGAACATTGAGGAAGTTTGAAACTTTGACAGATCTAAATACTGATTTTAAAACAATGAAATAAAGATGGATGTGGGGTGTTGAATATTGTATCGTTTCGTTCACAGCACACAACATGGCTTCGAAAAACGCTAGTATCAGATGGTGATAAAAAGATATGATATGTATCAGATTCTTATCAGCACTGTTAACTGCCCCCTTCCCTTCCCTTCGTCACTTTTGAATTTGTTGGCAGAAGCAAAACAAAAGAACGGAACACAAGAACTGTGAAAGCAAAGTACTAATGGTTTTCTGATTATGATGGATAACAAATTAGACAGCCTCTCTTCGTTAAAGTATAGAAAATTTTGAAAAATAATACACCCACATCAGCAGCTCTTGAACGGCACACACAGAGAGCAGTTTATCCGAGAGAGTGCTTACATTTGCAGGTAGAACGGTGAGGATTGCAAAAAGGACCATTCCATAAAAGCTCAAGAAACTTGATGTGAACTGATTCACTGCACCTGCACAGTGGTGTGCATAGGAAGGTGCAACTGCTGCTAGACCAACTTAAAGTGTACATCCTTGTGTACATATGGCAAGGATTGTCACAAAGACTAAACATTGCCCAGTTGGAAAGAGACGGGAAGGGTTCACTAGTCCGAGGGTTCACTAGTCCGAGGGTTCACTAGTCCGAGGGTCCAGTAGTCCGAGGGTTCACTAGTCCGAGGGTTCACTAGTCCGAGGGTTCACTAGTCCGACAGTCAAACAGACAGACAAACACACAGACATACAGACTTCGTCGTCGTCGTCGTCGTCGTCGTCGTCATCATTTTTTCATTTTCCTTCTTTTCTTCTTCTCCTCTCCTGATCCTCCTCCTCCTCCTCCTCGTCCATGTCCTCCTCCTCGCCCATGTCCTCCTCCACATCCTCGTCTATGTCCTCCTCCTCGTCCATGTCCTCCTCCTCCTCCGCCAAATCCTCGTCCATGTCCTCCTCCACAACCACGTCCATGTCTTCGTCCATGTCCTCCGCCACATCCTCGTCCATGTCTTCCTCCTCGTCCATGTCCTCCTCCTCCGTCAAATCCTCGTCCATGTCCTCCTCCTCCTCCAGATCCTCGTCCATGTCCTCCTCCTCAATGTCCTCCTCCTCTATGTCCTCCTCCTCCATTTCCTCCTCCTCCTCTATATCCTCCTCCTCCTCTATGTCCTCTTCCATGTCCTCCTCCTCCTCTATTAACCTCCTCTATGTGTGCGCACGCACACACACACACACACACACACACACACACACCAAATCAAACCCCAATCAAATCAAATCAAATTGAAAATATATTCTTCGTTCAATCAAAACTTGAGAATGAAACATAAGTCACAAAATGTCTTTTTAAACGGAGATGACTAATTCTGGGGGGGGGGGGGGGGGGGGGGGGGGGAGATATCATTCGTTTATTCAAAACTTAAGAATAAAACAGAAATAGTCACAAATTGTCTTTTTAGACTGATAGCACTAGAAAATAAGTTATTCTCCGTTCATTTAAAATTTGAAAATGAAATAGAAACAGTCACAAATTGTCTTTTAAACGGAACTGACTAATTTTCTTGGGGTGAAATAAGATATTCTTCGTTCATTGAAAACGTGAGAATCAAATAGAAATAGTCACAAATTGTACGTTTAAACGAAAATGACTAATTTTAAATCAAACCCCAATCAAATCAAATCAAATTGAAAATATATTCTTCGTTCAATCAAAACTTGAGAATGAAACATAAGTCACAAAATGTCTTTTTAAACGGAGATGACTAATTCTGGGGGGGGGGGGGGGGGGGGGGGGGGGGGGGGGGAGGGGAAGATATCATTCGTTTATTCAAAACTTAAGAATAAAACAGAAATAGTCACAAATTGTCTTTTTAGACTGATAGCACTAGAAAATAAGTTATTCTCCGTTCATTTAAAATTTGAAAATGAAATAGAAATAGTCACAAATTGTCTTTTAAACGGAACTGACTAATTTTCTTGGGGTGAAATAAGATATTCTTCGTTCATTGAAAACGTGAGAATCAAATAAAAATAGTCACAAATTGTACGTTTAAACGAAAATGACTAATTTTCTTGGGTAAGATGAGGAATTCTTGATTTATTCAAAACTTAAGAACGAAATAGAAATGCCACAGATTGTTAAAACGGGAAATGGCTAATTTCCTTGGGGGAGGGTGGGGAATAAACAGAACAATAAAGGGAATTCTTTGGCAGTAAAATAGAAATTAATGGGAAAAGAAAACTGATGGGTGACTTTTGATTTCAATTTGCTCTTTGAAAGAAAAATTCTCGCTATTCTTCTTAACAAGATAGAACCAGTCCTCGTTCAGTGGTAACCAGCGTTCAGTAGTGGTGCACAAGATGACTGATTGCGCGCCAATACCTGTCGACGTCTCGAACGCCGCGACGATACTCTTGTTTCAGCGCCAGGAGACGTTCTTCCAGGAGACGCCATCGTCTATGACGCCTAGTTGGGCGACCTCCCCTGTCCATGCTGAGGGTTCCACTTTCCGTTGTGGCCTGGAGGAGTGGTAACCAGCGTTCAGTAGTGGTGCACAAGATGACTGATTGCGCGCCAATACCTGTCGACGTCTCGAACGCCGCGACGATACTCTTGTTTCAGCGCCAGGAGACGTTCTTCCAGGAGACGCCATCGTCTATGACGCCTAGTTGGGCGACCTCCCCTGTCCATGCTGAGGATTCCACTTTCCGTTGTGGCCTGGAGGTCCTTAAGATGCCTCACGAAGATCCAGACATTCGGATGCCTGACGCCTACTCGGTTATTCCAGGACCGATGGAATGACTCCGCATTATTGGTGGTGCGACAGTCCATGTTTCGTTCATACACGTTCCAGGCAGGAGGTGGGAACTGACCATCAATGTACGTGTTGTGGACAGAATTGAAGAAGTCAAACAAAGCAGGGTATTGGAAGATCTTCCTTCGGGTGCCAGGTAAATTCCGCAATAGTCGAAAGTTGTTCCTTACCAGGGCCAGTGGTAGAAATCCAAGAGCCATGACTTTTCGGAGTATTTCTTGGAGATCGGCATCTCTTCTGTAGGCTCTTGCAAGTCCAAGTTCCTGGATGCGGCGCCATATAGACTGGTTGAAATGGAAGTAACAGAGTTCCACCCGGGTGTTGGGTAACTCTGTCTCCACTGCGGTAATGAGCGCTTGCTCGAAGTCCATAACAATGGATGCAGGCTCCCAAGCGTGCCCTGTCAAGCGCAGCGCTTTACGCTTGATTGTTTGCAGGATCTGCCGGTAGTCTCCGATCGTTTTGTTGGTCATCAGCACTGTCAGAAATGGTAAAACGCGTCCCTGGTAATCACCTTGAATCACCAGCATTTGGTTGTATGGTTTAGGGCATGTCTTGAACGTGGCATCCACGTACAGCAGATTGCACTCTGTCAAAGTTCTAATGTTTTGATTTGTGCCAAAGATAGCTGTGCCCCAGTCATTGTTTTGTTGGAGCATGAATCTATGTCCACGCCAGGTTTCTTGCCATGGCCCAAGGAATTGTACATCTTCAACTTCCGCAGGAACTTCTGGCATGTTCTCAGTCTTAGTTCTAGACATCTGAGATCTGATGGAATGGAAGTCCGGAACCAAAGGAGGCCTGTCTCCCCCTCCTTGTCCGAATGCTTGGTGAGCTGCGGCGACTTGCTCATCATACACCCTTTTGATAGGCTTTGTGGGGTTGTCTCTGATTTTCTCTTTTGCGTCATTCAGATACTTGTCCCTTTTGATCTGATCTATGTCAGATTGATGATTGTGTCCCATTTCATCTTCAATTATCCTTATTTGCGGATTTCCTTCCTCGGGGTCAAAACGATTAGTTGTGACATTGGACCTACACGTCGTTCGCCAACAGCGCCAAAGCATGGTGGCTTGATGTTTTTTGTTCAGTTGGTACTTGTGGTCATTGTGTATCAGTACACGACCTCTTCCCCTCGAACCAACGGCGATCCAAGTGGCCATCTTAAACGACTTGAAGAAGCGTACCTTTTGAGATTCCTTCTCCGACGTTTGGACCTGGAAGTTTTTGCGTGGCTTATTCGACGAACAACGGGAAGCAAATGAACATTACTGCGCAAGTCAAAGCTGAAAACGGCGGGTGAACCCTCCTCGCTGGCCGAGCTCCTATTTCGACAGAAACAGGAAATACAGCCTAAAATTTCCCTCCTAAAAATTTCCCGCTTCCTTACCCCCCCCCTCCCTCGTCACCCCATCTTCTTCCGATTTGATGTCCCGGCCTTCTTTTCCTTTCATCCTTTTCCCCCGCGCGCGCGCGCACACACACACACACACACACACACACACAGAGTTCACACACACATACGCGACATATAATCACCATGCACCCCCGCGCACTACCCTCCTCCCCCAGCCCTATGGTGTTTTTTTTGTTTTTTTGTACTTCCAGTTTACAAAAACTGGAAGTACTTTAGGATGTACAGATACCGAGGCCGCGTGTTCTGTCTGTGTGTTTGTGTGTGTGTGTGTGTGTGTGTGTGTGTGTCTGTCTGTCTGTCTGTAAACAAAATGTGTGGCACACCGTGCAGCAAAATCTACTGAACCGATCGCACTGAAAATTGGCACACTCTTCCCAAAGTTGTTGAGGATGATGCCCGACCCTTCCATTTCTCATTTGCATCTTTTGTTTTCTACTTCCGGTGATGTCGTCATTTTTGTGTTTTGTGTTTGTCTGTCTGTCTGTTTGACTGTCGGACTAGTGAACCCTCGGACTAGTGAACCCTCGGTCTAGTGGGACGTTCCCGAAAGAGACACCCCAACCAGTCGAGAAGGGTTTTCCACAGTAACTTTGTGATACCAGCTTGATGTTTTAGTTTTTCAGTCAAGCTGAAACTATTAAAATTGTTTATTTGGCTTTACAGAGTGCACATTATGTACTTTGTGACTCTTGTCACACATCCGATGACATGCAAGTAGGATTTTTATCTCAGGAAACTGTCCCCCACCCTTACCCCCAAACTCTCTTTTCCATTGCCCTTTGATGTCTCGTGAGAGTGATGACTGAATCAACACCCAACAACCCCACCTTATCACTTGTTCAGTGCCATAAGTCTTTGGTGCAGATCTCCTTTACAATTTCTGTGATATGGCCTAGTGTCCTAATGGCAGATGCAAGCATGCAGCAACCAGTCTGGTGCTGTGATTTGAATGGACTGGTAACTTTTGTAACTTTTGTTATGAGATTGTGCCAGCCAGTCATATATCTGATCATGTAAGTGTGTTACTGGATCAGTCGTTTACAGTCAAAATCAGTTACAAGAGCAAAATCTGGAAGAACAGCTTGGCTGATGGGTAAAAGCAGATTTACAAGTTTTAAAACTTGGACTGTGTTAAACATTATTTCCAAAAAAAACACAACTTTTTATTACCACAGCAAATATTATTTGAATCGAGGAGAACGGTCTTACTGTATTTCCCACATTACAAAATATATGTTTCGGTAGTTACAAGAGCATGAATATACGCAGTTATCATGACCTAATAAAATACATGTTGTTGCTCAGGCATTACAGATATCTTCAAGGCCTAATTACGGATTTGCTGGTCAAGGCCATCACATCTTGATGTGACCTTGTTACAGATTTAATCAATCTTCTGACGTGCGGCTGATCGACTTTAAACACACAAATTCAATTAGATTCCTGGTAATCAGAGTGCTTATGAATATAGCTTATACAGATCTAGTGCAGCACAGTATTTGTGTGAATGGTCACAAGTAGTGCGATAAACAAACACACTGTTTAGATCAGTAGTCACCGAAAAGTAGTCAGTGCGTGCAGTGACCTAATTTCATGACTAAATTTAGTCGTTTAAAGAAAGTGCTGTTAGATCTATGTGACTCAAAATGTTCAGATAGCATCACGGTACATGCGTGCAATACATATTTTCATTCAGTTGTCTCTGGCTACATTTTTGTTGTTGTTTGTTTGTCTTCAAAACATTTTAAGTTAAAGGGTTTGCTGATCAAGGTAATCTGGTTTTACTGTGACCAAATTACATGTTTAGTGCTAAATCTATTAAGCAATGTGTCTGAAACGAATAATACACATCATACAACAAGACACTGATTGTTTGAAAATCAAAAGTGATGCTCAAAGGAAAGAAACATTTAGATCTGCAGTTAAAGTGATGCGGCTAGTGCGTGAAAGGTAACCTGCTTTCATAGCTATTTGTAGCCAAACGAAGAAAGTGCCAAGATGCCTATTGCCTATATATGTTCATACAGAGTCACAGTTCATGTGTGCAACAGGTCATTCTTTCACTTCACAACCTAACTGTTGGGATTCGTTGAGAATTGCTGCGAGCCGCTTAGCAGATGATGTTTTCGAAGACGCCATATTTGTTCACTTCACGTTGCGTCGATTTTAATAACAGAATCACAGAAATGTTTGGCTAAAAGCCTTTTGCCCTTATAATCAGTGACAATTTATGTGTTTTTGGATCAGTTGTTGTGAACAGACCCTTGTTTAAATCAGACATAGTGTATACTACATTTATCTACAACTCAACAAAGATTTAACTCTGTGGAAAATACATGGTCCTTAAACTTTTTGTCAATGTGATTTTTGAAGGCGTTTACCGATGGTGCATTGATGGCGTCATTGGAAAGGTTGTTCCACAGATTTATGATACGGTTAATAAAAAATTTGCGGAACTGGTTAATTACGAAATTAGTTTTGTTTATTTTGAAGTTCTGCCCTCGAGTTTTATCGTAGTTAGCCTTAGTGAACAAGGAAGAGGTGGTGCAAGGATCATAAATATTGTGCATGATCTTGTATACTTCAATGAGATCACCTCTTAATCTTCTAGACTCTAGGCTAAGCATATTGAAAAGAGCCAGGCGCTCCTCATAACTAAGATCTCGAGTACTATTACTAGTTATACACTTGGTAAATCTGCGTTGAACACCTTCAATCATATTTACGTGCTTTTTAAGGTAAGGGCACCATACTGAGTTTCCATATTCAATAATGGGTCTAACCAGAGCTTTGAACAATGGAATCATAATTTCTGGGGATTTATTAGTTATAGTTCTCGCAAGAAGACCAGAAATTTGATTTCCCTTTTTCACTATATTTTTTATATGTGTCTCAAAGCTTAGTTCTGGATCCATCATGCCCCCTAAATCTTTTTCGGCAATTGTACTATCCATTGTTTGAGTTACCCCCTTTTCCTGTATCGTGTACTGATACTGTGGGTTATTCTTTCAAAGGTGCAGAACTTATTCTTTCCAAGGTGCTGTTAAATTGCAGTAGCCAAGTATTTGTCCATTTAACTAGATTATGTATACACATTTGTAAGTGATCTCTATCTTCTATATTTCGGGTGGCAGAGTAAGCCTTAGTGTCGTCTGCAAAGATTTTCACTTTACAATCTACCTCACCAGGCATATCATTTATAAAGTATATGAACAAGGTCGGGCCAAGAACACTACCTTGTGGTACTCCACTAGTTACCTTAACCTTCGATGATTTACTACTATTTACACTTACAAACTGTGATCTTCCATTTAGAAAGTCTCTGATCCACGATAGTAGCTTACCTTTTATCCCATAGCCTCCCAGCTTATTTATGAGTCTATGATGGGAAACTGTATCGAAAGCTCTCCTTAGATCAAGGTAGACTGCGTCGACTGGTACCCTCTCATCTAGCATGACTAACCAATCTTGTAATGTAACAAGTAGTTGTGTAACACACGAGCGCCCCCTGGTAAATCCAAACTGTTCTCTGGATAACAGATCATGTTTGGTTAAATGTTGGCAAAGAGCGTCTCGAATAAAACCCTCAAAAACTTTACAGACAACTGATGTTAAGCTGACTGGACGATAGAATTCTTGTTACCTTTCTTAAAAATAGGTCGTACTTCTGCTTCTTTCCAAGCTTTTGGTATTGCACCCTTTTCTTGTGTTCTATCAAACAAGATCTTAAGTGGGTGAGTAATAACTTCAGCAAGCTCTTTTAATGCTCGTGGGTCAATCTCGTCAGGTCCTGGGGACTTTGATGGGTTTAGGTTCTTTAGAGCTTTTTTCATCTGTTCAATTGTGACCTCCACGTTGGAAATCTCTGTAACCTCTGTCTTGCATGAAAACTCTGGAACATTTATGTTGCTCTCCTCGGTAAAAACACTAGCAAAAAAGCTGTTTAGCACAGTTGTTTTTTCTGAGTCATTTTGTGTTAAGGTACCATCTTCCTTTAACAGATCAGCAATTGATTCTCTTTGCAGAGTTTTACTTGCAACATAACGGAAGAATCCTTTTGGGTTAAGCTTAGATTCTTTAGCTAATTTAGTTTCCTTAGCTTTCACATTGTTTCTTGACTCCCATGTTACTTGGTTTCTAGCACGTGCATACATTTTATAGTTTTCATTTGTGGGATATTTCTTTTATTTTTCAAAGGCTCTGCGCTTTTGATGAATTATATCTAAAAGTGACTGGGGAATGGGGTCTCGTTTTTCTTTATTGGAGAGTCCTTGTTTGAATGAATTTTTTTGAATAAATTTGTTCATGAATTTTATTATTACATCATGAATAAGTTCCCAGGTTTCAACCACAGATGTCTCATTTGTCAAAAGGTCGTCCCAGTTAATCTCACCTACGTAATGCTTCATTCCTTCGTAATCTCCTTTATTCAGTTGATATTTCACGGAGTGACCATAGGTCCTTCGATGAATTTTTGTGAGCCACACACACCACAGAATGAAACAACACCTCTTAAAATATTCCACAGAAAGCCTGAACTTTCAATATATTTTTTTTTCTTTCGAAATTTGAGTCGGAAACTTGTCTAAATTCGAAGAATCGATGGGACCCGGCTAAAGTCGCAACTTACTGAGGGTAGCCAGTAAAACCGTTGAAAACCGACTACTCTATCTTGATTTAGGTCTAGGGGAGTCGATCAATGCCTGCTCACTGCTTATTTCCATTTATTACTTCGCAGACCGGAATTTCCCCGTCTTCATTGCTTTCAGCATGCAACTGAAATAGGACATAAGAGTGCAGTATTTTTCTGTATGGTTTTGACAGGCATGCACCTGAAAATATTGAAAACACTACAGTTCCAGGGTGTTTTTTGCAAAGATACTTACGGACAGCAAAGATGCGCGCACGTGTGCGTGCGTGCGTGCGTGCGTGTGTGTGTGTGTGTGTGTGTGTGTGTGTGTGTGTGTGTGTGTGTGTGTGCTGAAAGGAAATCGACTGTGCTTTCTAATGAAAATACTTTTTGAAATAATGGTATGGATCTCTCATTTTGCGCTGGTTGTATAACAAGTACATGCAATGTAAACTGTTTTGGTACGTTCATCAATGCACAAAACAGCAAAACAAATGTGATTTTTTTTTCAACAAAAAATGTAATAAAGAGCACAAACAAGCATGCAAACAAAGAAAATCCACCAAATTAACCAAATCGATCAAGACTACACACCTTTTGGAATAAGTACAAACCGTGTTCAATAATAAAAAAAATCCCTCACCCTCCTCTTATTCCTGGTGGCGTCTTATTATGAAAAGTCAGATGTTAACACTGAATTGTCGCTGGTGACAATTTGGCGGAGCTTTGCTAACCACTGAATTGTCGCCGATAGAGCTAGTGGGGTCAGTCTGTGTAACCCCAGGTCTATGCTTCCCCACATTTTCTTTCAGCCAGGACTAAGTTACCCAAGGTCAATATTCGCCCCAGGTGCGTGTTCCCCTTGGTCCTTGTTCCCCAAAATTCACGTTTTCTGGCTCTTTGTTCCCCCAGGTCTTTCCACCCCGAGTCAATGCTACCCCAGGTCAGCAACCACTCCTGGCCACTATATCAGAACGTTTTCGTCGGTTTAACCGCCGACCTTCGCTGACCACAACTGACCATGCCCCACTACTGACCACTACTGTCCACTGACCACCGCTGACTAATACTGATCACCACTGAAAACTCCTGACGACTGGTCACCAATAAATGCGAATCACCACTGACAATTGCTGACCATGAATCAAAACAAACTACATTTAAATGATAGTAAAACTGAAGCTATTATTATTTCTTCAAGCAGACTGTCTATAAACAACTCTTTACCTTCCTCTCTTAAGATTGGAGATTCAGATGTAGACTTTGCATCATCAGTGAAAAATCTGGGTGTGACGTTTGATTCAAACCTTTCAATGAAGAAGCACGTTTACAATCTTTGCAATGCTGAATAATTTCAAATTCGTAAGATCAGTTTCATCCGACATCTCCTTACTACTTAAGCAACACATACTCTTGTGGGCTCTCTTGTCTTGTCCAGACTCGATTACTGTAACTCACTCCTCATCGGTTGTCCTCAATACTTAATACAAAAACTCCAGAAAGTTCAAATCGCAGCAGTACGGTTAATCTTTAGAACCAAAAAGACTGACAATATGACCCTTCTTCTGCATTTTCTTCACTGGTTACCAGTTTCTGCCCGCATTCAGTACAAAGTCGCAACTCTCACCTTCAACTCCATTTCGTGTGCAGCCCCTCAGTACCTGAGAGAAGTCATCCAAACCCACACATCCCTCGACAATGGAGATCATCTTCTGATTCGCGGCGCCTACTTGCTCCCCGTGTTAAAACCGAATCCTTCGGTATTCTTCTTTTTCTCAGTAAGCTCCATCTGTCTGGAACAGTTTACCTCACCATCTTCGACCACTCTCCCTCATTTCAATCTTTTGAAACTGGTCTGGAAACACATCTTTTTGAAAACGCCTATGCGCAGACCTTCCATGTCTTTCCAATGACATTCAACTATTAGCCATGCAATGTGTGTGTGTGTGTGTGCGTGTGTGTGTGTGTGTGTGTGTGTGTGTGTGTGTGTGTGTGTGTGATTAACTAATGTAATATGCATAGTCTTTGAGTTTGAATCTGTTTTATGCTTTTGTGCATTGTAAGTTGTTGCGTGTGTATGTGTAATTAATGTTCTTGTAAAGCACTTTCAGCTCCCTTTAAGGATGGAAGAATAAGCCCAAGACAACAACAAAACAAGCTGCAGTTCTGAAGATGAAGTCAGAAGATAAAAAGGCGACGAACCCGAAGGACAAGAGACAATGACAGAAAACATGAGGAGAAAATCCACAGACATACAGAAACATACAATAGCAACAGTCACCTTTGAATCATTAATAGACAAGAACATAACCAAATACAAGGTACATTACAGACACAACCAAAAAAAGGATGGTATCAGTATAGACCACGAAAATGTCTGATTTCCCTTTCAAAAGACCCACCCCCCTCACCCTCCCTCCCAATCTTCTCTGACTATTATAAGAAAAGCAAAAGGAATAATTATCGGCCTTATACCATATATACACTCTCCCTCCAATGTTAAGTTTACATAGGGGAGGGGGTTAGGGGGAGTGATTCTGGCCTTATGCTCGTTTTGACCCCCACCCCCACCCCCAATTCTTCTTTTAAGATCAGAAAAGAGAAATGAATTAATTCTTATACCCATTTACGATCTCCACCCAAAGTTCAGTCCCATAAATTTATATAACTCACTCCCTACTGATAACTTGATATCAAGTAATGACAGGCGAGAGTATTCCCTCTTGATTACCACTTTTCACGTTCTGACATTCAAAAATTTCCACGCCTTAGCTTACAAGATCAAAGGGATGGCTTTGACTTGGGAAGGGATGGAGAAAGGAGAGTTATTTCAGTCCATCAGAAGGGGAGCAACATACATTGGACAGTGAAACTGGTGTGAGTGACAGGGGAAGAGGGAGGGGCAGTAGATGTGGCAAGTGACAGGCAGTGGGAATGAAGAGGGTGATTGGTGGTGAATATGCTAATGAACTGGCTGTTCAAACAGAGGAAGGGTTTGTTTGATTGTTGTCTCTTTTCCAACACTTCCACCATACATGGTGCAAGACACACACAGACGAAAGTGACAAGGCAGTGACAGCCCCCATCCCCACCCCCACCCCCTTGAGTTGAAGTTCACTTGCAGTTTGAAGAGGCTCCCATTCATTCATCATTCACACACCAATGAGATTCTAAGAGTGAGTTTTGTGGAAAACAATGCTTTTTCCATGAACAGTGCAGACTTCACCAATATACATTTTATACCACCCTCACATTTTATGTCATGAAAAAATATCAATTTTTACCTCCAGCTGTAAACAAAGCATTTCAGAAGTTAGATTTATGAAACAGTGTACTGTCTTTATTCAATACCTCAACAACTGTGTGTCCAAATTTCAGGAATGATTAAAAAACAACCAAAAAAAACAACTATACAAACAGAGGAATGCGCACTTGCAAATCCCTCAGTAAGGAGTGATTCTGGCACTCCAAACCCCCACCCACTAATGAGAACTGATCATCCGGTCACTTTTCTCTGATTTTGGTAAAAGGAGAATTGGAATCGGGGGGTCGGGGTGGGGGAGTGGGGGTTCAAAAGGGCATTGGGCCAGAATCACTCCCCCACCGCCTCTCCCCCCCTTTATGAGAACTGAACATTGTGTCGCTTCTCTTCTCTGATTTTGGTAAAAGAAGCATTGAAGGCGTGGGGGTGGGCATAGGGCTAGAATCACTCCCCCTGTTCTTTTTTCGCTCCACTGGAGTGATTCTGGTTCACCACTATTGTGTCTGAATGTTCTCCCCGGCAAGTAAGTTTAGGCAAGTGCCCAGACTCGCTCTCCCTTTGGAAAGGGAGGTGGAAATAGGCACGTGCCTATATCTTCCCAATAGGGTGTTTTTTGACCATCTCCAAAGTGACTCCACGGGGAGTGGTCTTGGAACAGGGGGGTGGGGGTGAGTGATTCTGGCTCAGGTCCATAATCACTCCCCCTTTGAATCAGGTTGAAATGTGTTTGAAATGGCGTGTATTGTCGTTTGGGACAATTTGAGGGGGTGGTGGGGGTGGGGTGATTTTGGACTATAAGAGGGTTGGTCTGGATTCATTCTCTGGGGGGGATCATTACACTGGCACTGTCTCAAAGGGTCATTGTGACCTCGAGCCCCCCAACCACGTCCAGGATATGATGACTCCGTGGGGAAGATGGAAAGAATGGGTGAAACAGAGGGAGAGAAAGAGAGGGGAGGGAGGGAGGGTGAGAGGAGAGCAGGGGGTAGGGGGGTTGGGGTTGATCTGAGACAGAGACAAAAAGCCGACACAGACACAGTGACGGAGCCAGAGACAGAAAAGCTTACAGAAAGGTAGCTCACCCCATATTTCGATGTTAGTCCTAGAAAGAAAATAAAGGTTCCACTGATATCTGTCTCTTTTTCCAGGATCGTCTCGTTTTGAAATGCGTAGGTAGCGTCCCGTCAACACAGTCTTGCATTTAACGGTTATTTCTAAAGAAAAATGAAACGTTGGCAATATTAATTCGATGTGAATGAATAAATGAAACAAAGTCTGTATGGCTAACATAATAAGTTTTGAAATGAATATAAAAGACAGCATAGTTTACGTGTGAATCATGTGCATTCAAATCTTACTTACACGCTTTTTCAATCAATAGCATATACATTATGTGACCCGGACCTTTGATTACACACACACACACACACACACAACGGTTGACATGCAAATAACAGAGACCAGGTGGTTACATCGTCTCATTTCTTTACACATGTGAATCAAAAATAGTATGGACATTTTTCCTCTCTTTTTACTTTCTTTCTTTCTTTTTAAAGACTGCTCCATACAAACATCATTTTAGAATGTACTTCACATTCTTCATATTGTTTTGTTTTCACTCGAATTGGTTTCAGTTTTGCCAACAGAAAATTGTTTTGAGAACATGTAAACAGTTTCTCATGTGGCTGGTTTGTTTTCGCTGTCGTTCTTGTTGCTGGTGCTGCTGGTACGGGGTTTTTAAATGATTTATTTCCTCTCCTTTTTTCTTTCTTTTTTTTTAAGAGACGAATTCGGTTCAGAAGATTTACTAAACATAGAATTCTTTCCCCAGAGTTCACGTTCCAGATTATCTACACAACATGCTTCCACATTCAGAGCATACTTACTTCGATTGCATCTATTGCCAGGGTGCAGCTTATCGGCCTGATTATATGATGGTGACTGGTAGCAGATCATCCCGTCCACAACGATGTCAGTACTGGCGAGTCTACGGCATTCTAGCAACGATTTTGCTAAACAATGGACAGGATGACAGATATACAATAATGACCGAAATAGCAGGAAAGTGTACATTCCACCTTACCCCCAACAAACACATATTCATTCAACCAAAATAGAGTGTATCACACAGACTGAATATGTGTATCAAAAGACACAAATAGCACAACTAGTGACTACTTTATCGAACAATCAAGATGGTACTGATCGTCTAAAGCATCCACAAAGAACACATATGTGGGTGCGTACAGCATCTGACATGTGGGGCTCAATCATCAAGAACAATAACAACGACCATGCCAACAAAACAACAACACTGTTTATGAATGGCAAAGTTAAGAAAAAAAATATGTGCAAAAAGCACAATCAATGGTCTAAAGAATTGTTTTCTAAAATGAATTTAAAAAAAAAAAATGAAACTTACTCCCTCTTATGCCGAAAGTAACTGTTTGAAAAGTGATGACACGTTCCAGGTCGATTTGTAACCAAGGTATTTCATCATTCAGACCTGATTCGTACAGAGAGCCCCAATCCCCATTGTTGACATAACATAACTTTCCAGTATTTGTTGGGGTTCCTGTCACTCGTTTCCCGTAAACCACATTCTCTGAAAAAAAGAAGCATTGCGTCAGATTCCTACCAAACAAACAACGAAATAATGTATACAGAAATGTGGTGCTGGCCACCCTTTTCTATGGTTCTATGCCTTGGATCACCTGCAGCAGTAAAACCACTTGTGGAGAGATTCCACCAATATTGTTTCCATTCATTTCCTCGGGAAAGCCAGATTCACCGACATTGAGTCATTACTGCTGAAGACATGGCTTCTCAGGGCAGAACACTTTTCCAGAATGGAAGACCACTGTCTACCAAAGATACATCTATGTACTTAACTGTCAACTGGTCATCACAACCATGGAGCACCCCGAAAGTGGTACAAAGACATGCTGGAGAAGGCCCTTGAAACCAGTAGCATCACCCTCTGCTGATGGACCATCCAAGCTGCTAACCGAAGTGCCCGCCACCTCACAATCCACAGAGCTATCAATACTTTTGAAGCTAGCCATTATGCCAATATGCAGGCGTAAAAACAGGGTCCAGCAGATCCCACCAGAGATCAGACATTCCCCTGCAGCCGATGAAGAAGAATCTGTAGACCTTGACAAAGAATCGTCAGCCACCAGAGTGTTTGCACTCGAAGAGAACTAAACTGACATAACCTTCATATATATATATATATATATATATATATATATATATATATATATATATATATATATATATCTGAAGACAACAGCCAATCCAACTCCCTCCCTCCCACCCCCTCGCCCCACATGTGACATGGACATTTGATATCCCGAGTTACAAAAACAAATTTTCACTGCCATGACACTGATCAATTAAGCATGTTACACTATGAGAAACTCCTCTCGTCTTCTGAACAATTGACTGATATAACAAAACGAAAATATTGAAAACAACAAATAAATACAATAGCGGAAAGAAGGAAAGGTTATTGCACCATGACATGGATGAAAATTGTCTGATTATTTCCCTGTTTGCTACAGTTTTTGTTTCTCTTTTTTTTTTCCTTTTCTTTTCTTTTCTTTTTTTTTTTTTTTTAAATGTGCATAGTTACACACACACACACACACACACACACACACACACACACACACTTTTTCTCCAAAAGCGTAAGCTTTCAAAATTTGAACAGAAATTGCCAATCAAGATAATCAAAAACTTTCTCCAAATCTAGACAAAGCAAGAGGCCGGTGTATCGCCCCAAATCGTCCCCCTCTTCCCCAGGTTCCCCGGGGACACATCAGTGACCTAAATCGTCCCCTAGGGTACGCGTCAGTGTTTGCAATCGTCCCGTGGGGGACTAGTCTTGACATGATTTGACTTATGACTCGACTCCTTGTGGAGCGTAATTCTGCAACAGCACTCCTCTAGCGGACTCAGTTTTCGGCTGTCCTCTGCAGCCAGTCCTATGTCCATCAGGCTGCCTTCATCTCACCCTCCGTGCCTCTTCTTCAGGTTTGCTTTGGTCTGCCCACTCTCCTCTCTCCTCGGGGATTTCATTTAAGTGCCTGTCTTGTGGCGTCGTCTGGAGAATTCGAAGGGTATGGCCTGTCCAGCCCCATTTCCTCCTTCTGATCTCCTCACTGATGGGCACCTGGTTGGTTTACCTCCAACGGCAGGCGTTATATATGGTCTCTGGCCGTCTGATGTTTAAAGTATGGCGCAGGTATCTATTGATGAAGGCATGTAATTTGTTTGTGATCATCTTCATTGTTCGCCATGTTTCAAAACCGTACAAGAGGACTGCCTTAACGTTGATGTTTGTTGTGAGTGGAAAGAGATGTGGAGTTCCAACTTGGCCACAGGGTGTTGAAGGCATGCCTCACTTTGTTTGGCGCGGCTCTGATGTCTTCATCCGTTCCTCCGCCCTTGCTCACTTCACTGCCACAGTAGAAAAACCTTTCTGCCTCATTGATGTTTTCACCTCTGAGATGGAGCTTATCCTGCTTATTGTTGTTTACTCTCCTGCGCCCGGTCTTCCTGGTATTAATTTTGAGACCTGTTTTCTCAGCTTCTTCATACTGTTGGCTTAGTTTTTCCTGGGCATCTTGATGTGTGTGTGAGAGAAGGCATACACCGTCTGCCAAGTCCATGTCTTCTAATTGTTTGGTGACAGCCCTGCTTCACATCTGTTTCCACCATGAAGGGGTCTATCAGCTTTTCAGTGTGGATGACTTGGCAGGCCGAGTCTTCGTACAGCTGCTGGATAATGGAAATGAACTTTGGTGGACGCCATTGTGGTGCACCAACTTCCAGATGACATTTTTATGTACAGTGTCAAAGGCTTTTTCAAAGTCGAAAAGGGTGTGTAGAGAGGGATTGCCAGTCTTTCATTTAGGGCGTTTTTCAATCTGTCCAGCATAATTCTGGTTAGGATATTACTTGGGACCAATAACAGCATGATAACTCACCAGTTGTTGCAAGATGAGAGGTCCCCTTTATGCGGCAGTTTGACCAGATAGCTCTTTTTCCACTCTTGCGGCACTTTGGTGATGGTTCTGCCCTCTTTGTCTTTCACTGGCTTAGCTGGGTTGCTGTTCTTTCCTGAGAGTGTCCTTGTGATTCCAGCCTCTTCAGGTCCCTTTTCTCGGCTGCTTTCTCTGCTTCTTCTGGTAAATCCTGAATAAAGTTCCTCTTGTCCGTTCTGGCATTCTTCTTTACCTGCCGGTTTGTCTCCTGGTACTGGACCTGCAGATCGATATTTCGTTGTTCTGACAGTGTTTCTGCCAATGTGCTCCGAAATGATGCCCAGTGTTCCTCAACAGTTTGTTAGGTCTGCTAGGGCCTGTTACATGTTATTCAGCTCGCACTGGTACACTTAAGCTTCTGCTTTGCTCTTTAGCCTCTGCACGTTGTGCTTGCAGGGTGGTCTCCCTGTTGGCTCATGGAAGGTGGTCTGAAGCTACATCCAGTAAGCTTCTTTTCCATCTGCTACTGATGGTGGCGTGGCAAATCTGGTTCTACATCCTTCCATCTGGAGAAACCCAGGTCCTTTCATGGATTTCATTGTGGGGGAAGAGGGTACCTCCGACACAGTCATTGAAAGCACAGAAATCTGCAAAGAGCTCCCCATTCACATTTCTGGTGCCAGTGTCCTTTCTCTTTTTCGTCTATGTTGGCTGATGCATAGCACTGGTTGATGGCAGGTTTCCTGCCTTTCGAGTTGATTCTTGCAGATAAAATCCTTGGAGATACTGGTTACCCCTCTGGTGTCATAAGCAGCACTGTTCCGTATGTGTGTACGTGGTCTTGGTAATAATGTCTTAAGCAGAAGATGGTATCTCCATGTTAGTCTTTTCTGTCCTGAGCCATTCCATCTGGTCTCACATGGGCCCAGGATCTTAAGTTTGTATCTTTCCTGAGTGACTGGTCAGTGTCCTAAAATATCCCCCGTTGACGTCCCCCCAGTGCTGTTTCGGTTCCCGCCTGACATTATTTTAAAATCTGTCCCAAAACGTATGCTACGCTACATATCCCAAAGGATCCTCTTGCATAAGTTCAGTGATAAACTGTACAAGAGAAGTGGAGAAAGGAGGTGAGGGAGGACAGAGAGAGAGAGAGAGATACACATGAACACACGCACAAACGAACGCCACGAGCCGTTACAACATGTAACCTAACAAATACATTCTAACACAGACACACACACACACACACTTGCGCGAACGCACACAGTGGCTTCGCACTCTATCATTAGAGACACAGAGAGAGAGAGAGAGAGAGAGAGAAGGGGGCGGGGGGAGGAAACACCCGGTAGGAAAAGGGTTGTGAGTGTGTAACTGTGCAGTTACCTCTGAGGCCAAGGTCGTATGCCGCTTTTGCCGAATTGCACTTGTCGCACTTGTCAGTACAGTCTTTCGGAGTTACTGAAACAAATGAAACATAAATCCGCTCTAATCATAAGGGTTGCGCGCGCGTGCGTGCACGCACGCACAGCGCGCACATTTCGGTTTCCGGAAACGTCCGCCAGAGGATCTTTCGGGAACCTGAAACGCCCCTTGGGGCCCTGACTTCACCAAAGCACCTGTCCCAAATCGTCTGCCCCTCAACCCAAAATTTGTTTTGCATTTCCTCGTGTGTGTGTGTGTGTGTGTGTGTGTGTGTGTGTCATTATGAACACGGAAAATACAGCAGTCATTATTTTCTGTTTCTGAAACACTGATTTATGCTGACTCGGTACAGTTAATATAAATGCAAATGCAAAAAATTTCTCAAATCTCCTCAAATACCAGCACAATGTGTAGACCTGTTAGATTGTGTTCTTGTGTACGCACAGGAAGAGGTTGTAATGCAAATTAAAGATAATGTTACCCATGTTAGTATGTGTAAGTTGTGTTATGGAAACACGAGCACATCCCGAAAACTAAGTATAGCTGTATAACTGACTAAAAATATATATATATATATATATATATATATATATATATTATGCATGTTAAAATGCACTTTCGCGAATCTTGATCGGATCTCGATTATACTCGAATGTGCTACACTCGCACAAACACGCATGTTTCCCAAGAACACCGAAAGATATCTTTCTATTCAGACTCTCCAGCCGTGTACAGAATGGAAGAGATTGCAATCGTTCTGAACACTCATCAGATCTTTCTCGACGTTAGGAAGCTACTTTCAGCAGCATGCTCCAAGATGCCAATGATGATTATTGTAGCGAAATATTCCACATCAGTACATGTATCGAAGCCATCCTCAATCGAAAAGAACAGTAAAAAGCTGAACTGGCAATATTCCGCCGCAGTTCACAATACACAGTAGATGATGCCTACTTGTAAGCATACATCAATTCCTTTCCCGGCTGTGTACCAAATTTAGATGTTATTTCATAATGGTCGTCTGCTCGAAGTGGAACAGCAGAGGACCAACAGTATCAATTATGTCTATTTTTTTTTATGGATTAGAAGCTGCTATAGCGTTTGTTTTGCAGAATTAGAGAAAACTATAAAAAAAAATAATAAATTAAAAAAAAATTAATTAAAAAACAAAACAAAAAAACACCCGTTTTTAGTGTCCGATTTCACGAAAAATTAACGAGCCAAGTAACCACCACGTCAATGACCGATGACCGACACGAAACCTGAGCTCTGTTTATCTATGCATTATCCTCATGCCCTGGCAAGTCATCTTTTTTATCGTTATTAACTGACCACTGCTGACCGATACTGACGTTTGTCCAAAGACTGCTCAGATTGTACGTCTTAACAGAATTTGACAGGACACTACTGGCTTCTACTATCATTGCTGACCACTGCTGACCACAACTGACCATGATCCAAAAAGCTCAGAATGCTGCATATTATAAACCAAACAAACGAGTCAAGGCCTTCACGACTTACTTGTGGTACACTTAAAATAAAATAAAATAAAATAAAATCGTCAAAATCTGTTCTGTATTTGTTCTTATAAAGCTTTTGGTTTAAAAAAAAATACTGTAGTAGAACACTTTCGGTCATGGCTGACCATGGATAGAGTATATCCGACCTAATGTCTAATTGGGCTGTCTGCTTGGACCAAGCAGCGTCGCCTGTGACTGTAGAGACCGATGCGAGAGAAACAGTCTCTGTCGTAACGGTCACATGTGTAAGCTGATGTTGGTCTGTTGGCTGCCGTCCTTCTTCTGCGAGCTCGCTTTCCTGCTGCAGCAGCTGACAGTTTGTCCTCACGAATCCATAGCTGATTCTTGAGAGTGCTTCTCCATCTGTTGCGGTCATCTGCAAGATCCTCCCAGGACTCAGTGTTGATCTCAAGCGCCTTCATGTCACGTTTGCAAACGTCTTTTTATCTCAGCTGTGGGCGGCCGATGCTTCTCTGCCCCGTGGCATGTCTTTTGGGATACGACCATCTTCCATGCGGCGAACGTGACCCAGCCAGCGCAGCCAACGTTGTCTCAGCATGGTATACATGGTCGGGAGGCCAGCGCGAGTCAGGACTTCAGTGTTTGTCACTTGTCTGTCACTTGTCTTGCCAGGAAATGCCGAGTATGCGCCGTAGGCTTCTCATGTGGAAGGTATTGAGCCATTTCTCCTGACGAGCATGTGTGGTCCACGCCTCACTGCCATACAGCAAGGTGCTGAGGATGCAGGCGTTGTATACAGCCATCTTTGTCTTTGTGGTCAGCTTGGGATTTGTCCACACTCTTTGTGTGAGGCAGGCTAGCGTTGTGGATGCCTTCCCGATTCTCTTGTCGATCTCGGTGTCAAGGGAGCGGATGTCGGTGATGGTGGACCAAAGGTAAGTGAATTGATGGATGGCTTCAAGCTCGTAGTCATCAATGGTGATGGCTGGTGGAGACAGCGTGTCTTGGCCGAGGACATTTGTCTTCTTGAGACTGATGGTCAGACCGAAATCTTTGCAGGCCTGGAAGAAGCGGTCCATTAGTTACTGCACGTACCACTGGGTGTGGGTCACAACTGCGGCATCGTCGGCAAAGAGCATGACTCTGAGAAGGCTTCGCAGACTTTTGTCCTTGGTCTGTGGTGGGCGAGACTGAAGAGTCTGCCATCTGATCTGGTCCGCAGGTAGATCCCTTCTTGTGCTGTGCTGAACGCATGCCTCAGGAGAAGAGCAAAGAAGATTCCAAATAGGGTGGGGGTGAGGACACAGCCTTGTTTGACACCGCTGCATACGTCAAAGGGCTTGGAGAGGTTACCATTAAACTGCACCATCCCTTTCATGTTGGAGTGGAAGGACTCAATCAAGCTGTGCAGTTTTGGGGGGCAGCTGATCTTTCGAAGAGCCCTGAAAAGGCCATCTCTGCTGACTAGGTCAAAGGCCATGGTGAATTTAATGAATGTGACAAACAGGGGCATCCTCTGCTCTCTGCACTTCTGGATTTGACAAAGGGAGAAGATCATGTCTACCGTGGATCTCTCAGCTCGTAAACGACACTGTGATTCCAGATAAATGCGTTCGGCCAGTTTCTGCAGGCGAATTAGGAGGACCTGGACGCAGACTTTGCCTACAATGCTGAGAAGCGAGATGCCTCTGTAGTTGTTGCAGTCGCTCCTTTCGCCCTTGTTTTTGTACAGGGTGATGATCTTGGCGTCCCTCATGTCCTGCGGTGCAGCTCCCTCATTCCAGTTCTGCCAGAGGACTGTGTGCAGAGGATGCAGAAGAGTAGTCTGGCAGTGTTTAATGAGGTCTGCGGGAATTCCGTCGCTGCCAGGTGCCTTGCCTGATGTCAGGCTGTTAATGGCCTTGCTGAGTTCGTCCTCAGTTGGCTCTGCGTCAAGTTCTTCCATGACCGGCATGCACTTGATGGCATCGAGGGCTGAGTGAGACAACATGTTTTCTGTGGAGTAGAGGTCGGAGTAGTGTTTCGCCCATCTCTCCATCTGCTGGCTAGGATCGTTGATTACTTCCCCAGTGGAGGATTTGTGGGGGGCAGTCTTGCTCTGTGTTGGTCCCAGTGCCTTCTTGATACCATCATACATCCCTCGGATGTTGCCTCTTTCAGCAGCATTCTGTATCTCTTCACTGAGCTCTGTCCAGTACTCATTTGCACAACGCCTGACGTTAAGATCAACCTTACTCCTGGCGGCCCTGAGGATTTGCAGGTTCTTCTTACTTGGTGACCGTTTGTACTCGGTGAGCGGAGTGTGCTTGGCCTCAATACTGGAAGTCATCTCTGATGATTTGGCCTCAAACCAGTCGTGGGACTTCGCGGTTTTCTTCCCAAAGGTTGCATGGTGTCTGGTAGCGTTTTCCATCTTTCTGTGGCAGAGTCTCTGGGCTGCAATGCATTGGATTCTTTCTCAAAGGCCACTGCGAACTGTTCTACATGGTCTGGCTGAGACATCTTGCTGACGTCAATGCGAGAGTTCACTTGTTTCTTTGAGCAATGGTTGCAGTCTGATCTTGCAGCATACCAGAGAGTGGTCCGTGTCGCAGTCTGCGCTGTGGTAAGAGTGAGTGTGGAGAAGGTTTTTGATGACAGCTTGTCTTACTAGGATCAGATCCAGTTGGTGCCAATGTTTTGAGCGCGGTTGCCTCCAGGAGACTTTGTGTTGGGGCTTCGTCTTCAAGAAGGAGTTGGCGATGCACAGTTCATGGCAGGTACAAAACTCAAGTAGTCACTGTCCGTTCTCATTCATTTTCCCCACTCCAAAGGATCTGAGACAGGAGGGCCACGAATCGTTGTCTGCACCCACTCTGGCATTGAAGTCGCCCAGAAGAACAAGTTGTTCTGTCCTGGGGATGTTCCTTATGATTGATGAGAGATTTTCGTATAACTCATCCTTGGCGTCTGGAGAGGCGGACAGAGTTGGAGCATATGCGCTGACGAGAGTGACATTGCCTTCGGAGGTGTTGAGGCAGAGAGTCAGGAGTCGTTCTGAACCACCGGTGCCTGGTTCGATCATGTTCAGCAGGCTGTTCCTGACTGCAAAGCCTACTCCGTACTCTCTTGGGGCATCAGAGCTCTTTCCTTGCCAGAAGAAGGTGTAGTCTCCTTTAGTGTTCCTGAGTCACCCAAACGTGTTTCCTGCAAAGTGACATGTCCACGTTTAGTCTCTTAAGCTCGCTGTTTATGACGGCCGCCTTTCTGGCGTCACTGCTGTCTTGCAGATCTTGGGAGAGTCCAGGCATCATTGTCCGGACATTCCAACAGGCCAGTTTCATTGTTGATCCGCTTCTTGAAGTTTTCTTTTTGCCTGGTGCGGAAATTAACGACCTGCTTGTCTGAATATTCTCCTAATCTTCATACACCCATAGAAGAAGGCAGGTCGTGGCAGGACAGCATCTAACTGGCTGGGGGCTGCCCAGCTTGGGCAGGCGGTAGCTATCCAGTGGGACGCGAGGGTCCCTCCCACCGTCAAAAGCACCCCCTGGCGTCGCCTCTACGCCAACTGAGCGCGAACTTATAACCGGTAACTGTTGCTTCATGTGTTGTTCCATCGCTAGTGCTAGTAGCGAAGCTGGAGTGTCCTCTCCAGGTTGTAGGTGCAAGGTGATTGTGGATGGATAGACGGATGGGCAATGTAATATGGAAGACAGGCTGTTGCCCATACAGCTTGTCCCCCTTCTCCACCTCGCTGACAGATCCAAAGGAACAGCAAGGCTGTTACGTTTAGGGTGCCAACGCGGCAACAGGAGCTGCCGGAAAGTGACAAAGTTTGCCATCCAACAGCCTTAGGGGCCCTGCACCGGATTTTCTGTCAGGATTTACTCCCTTAGCTAGGTGGCCACAGGTAGCTCTCCAGAGCTGGCACCCTTTGATGGGTCATTTATTTCCACCAGGGTGTCTAGCCACCCTCCTCACCATCCTCCTGAGAGGACTGGTTGGCGTGCTGGTTTAGTCGCCAGCAATTCGACCCTGTGACTGGTAGTACTGGGATCCAGGTTACCAGTAGCAGATATATCTATCTGACCTGACAATGAAAAAAAATACATACACACACATATATATATGTGTGTGTGTGTGTGTGTGTGTGTATGTGTGTGTGTGTATATATATATATATATATATATATACATATATATATATATATATATATATAATGAAAAATAAGGAAAAAAAACAGGCTGGAGCGCAGATTCGAACCCAGCATGTTTAGGTGGGGAGCATAGCCCTTGCTACTGGTACCATGTAACCCAGTACTACCTGCCACATGTGAAGTCTGCCAACGATGGACCAGGCGGAAGAGGACACCTTTCCCAACGGTTGTGAAGGCGGAAGAGGATGACCAAAGGCGATGGTGAGTTGGCTGGAAGTCCTCCTAGGAGACGGAACTCTGAAGAAAAAACCTGCACCTGTCGATGCCGTTCTACACGTGGCAGTATCTGCACCTGTGGGACTCTGAGCATCGGTAGGCAAGAGTGGGGAAGGGGCTGCACAACTCCTTTTCACTAAAAAAAAGTCTAAACGACGTGCTAGCCCTTCAACACCCAGCTTTCCCAAGCCCTGTGGTGATGGAGAAGTGGTAACGGGGACAGGCAGAGGATGCTGCTGGCAGTTCCTAGTCACGACTCTGCACGCAGGTGGCTGTGGGGTGATGGTCGTCCGCCATAAACTGGGGCAGATGCGGCGCCCGTATCCTCCCACAGTGTCAGAGCAGCCCTTTTTAGGGACAACACTGCTGTCCCCACATGGGGAAGGGGTGATAAAAGGATCCCTAAACAAAGCCTGCCTCACCTAGTACCTAGTAGGAAACCACACCTACTTGGACATTCAACACTAGCGGTCGAAAACAAAAGAAGAAAAGAACCAGGAGTCATGCCCTGACTCTGTGTGCCTGGAATGTTCACACCCTTTTAGACAGAGACGACAGACCAGAAAGGCGCACAGCGCTCATTGCTAGAATGCTTTATCGCTACCAGGTGGACATAGCAGCCCTGAGCGAAACTAAGTTTGGCGGTGAAACCCAGCTGGAGGAAGTTGGAGGGGGCTACACCTTCTACTGCATTGGGAAGCCAGACGGCACCCCAAGAACCTCAGGCGTACCAGCCGCCGTGGCGAAGTGGTTAGCGTCGCGGACTGACGGCTGGGAGGACGCGGGTTCGAATCCCAGCGGAGGTCGGTTTTTCGGCCCGTGGCCGGCTCCTACCCAGAGTTGAGTGTGCTGTGGGCTTAAATGGGGAGACTGGGACCACACAGTCGAGTGTCATCCACTTCAAGGATGCGTCTTTGGGTGTGTTGCTCCAATTACCTGACCAACACTGCAAGTGTCTGTATCTCTCAGGCCTGGTTAACGCCGGGATATCATTATGACAGGAAGCGTAGAGTACAGCCTTGTCACGCAGTCCCAAACCAAAATGGACCTCCACAGCAACATCGTCATCATCATCGTCATCCTCCTTCTCCTTCATCGTCATCAATATAAACAAAATAGTCTCAAAGTCTGTGACCTTTCATGCCCTGTTCTCATGGTGACCTCAGTTTCGATACCCCTCCACTTCCGTGCTTGGGGTGAGTCCTGTCAATGTCGTCATTGTCGGCAGGTTCATGGGGGCGCTGTTGTTTGAGGGACGTGGTGGCGGTCTCCACTCTGTGAGAGACGCTCACTCAGTCTGGCTCCGCGACTAAGCCATTATTGTCGTTAGTAGGGGGCTTAGTAGGTGGTGTCCTAAGTACCTATTATTGTCGTTAGTAGGGGGCTTAGTAGGTGGTGTCCTAAGTACGTTAAAACAGAACAGGCACCACTGAACACCACCGAAGTGACTCAGCAGCAGTGCAGGGTCTCCTCTGGTGTGTGGCCCCCAGGCGACCTAACATCGATGGTTCCCTGTGGACTGCCGACGCTGGAACTGCGACGGACGAACCCGGGTGTGGCCGTGTATGGGGGAATCTAAATAAGCGGCGTGGGAGTAATGCCACTGAAACGGCGCAGATGATGGGGCAGCAAAAAAAAAAAAGAAAAAAAAAGAACCTCAGGCGTGGGCTTTGCCATACAAAACAAACTTGCACGACAGCTTGACAACCTTCCACGTGGAATAAACGATAGGCTGATGACCGTGCATCTGAAGCTGTCCAAGGATCACTTCCCCACATTCATCAACTGCTATGCCCCGATGATGACCAACCCTGAAGATATCAAAGAAGCTTTCTACGAGGAGCTCAGCCGCACCATTATAGCGGTAGATGGAAAGGACAGGCTGATCATCCTTGGGGATTTTAATGCCCGCGTTGGCGTGGACTTCTCCTCGTGGCCAAAAGTCCTAGGACAGCACAGCACTGGAAAGTGCAACTCCAAAGGACTGCTTTTGCTCTCGCTCTGCGTGCAGCATGGACTAACCATCACCAACACCATCTTCCAACAAGCAGACAAGTACAAGAACACATTGATGCACACCTGCTCCAAGTAGTGGCACATGCTGGACTATGTGATCGTCTGGCAGAGGGGCAGAGGTGATGTTTCCATTACATGCTGCATGAGAGGAGCAGTCTGTTGGTCGGACCATCACCTGGTACATAGCAAGATGAACATCAGACTTGCACGTAAGCTCCAATCAGCCAGGCAGAAACCCCCCAGGAAGCTGAACATCCACCGCCTCCCTATCACCAAGGACGTGCTGCAGCAGCAAATCCAAGCAGCTCTGCAAGAAATTCCTGTATCAACTGATGTAGAAGAGGTATGGAGCACCTTCAGAGATGCTGTGTACACAGCAGCAGCTGACACACTCGGCTTTGTACAGAGGAGCCACCAAGACTGGTTTGACAAGAACAACTGGAATCTCCAAGCTCCTGAACACACTGCATATACGGCATCAGGATCCAATTTCTGATAAAGACTGCCAGAGGAAGAAGAACCAGTACTTGCAAACCAAGCAACTCGTACAGAAGAGGCTGCGTGAGAAGAAGAACACCTGATGGGAGAGAAAGAGCTTCAGTCTGCTGTTGATGCTCACGACACGAAGACGTTCCATGATGGTCTCCGAGCTGTGTATGGGCCGAGAGTCACAGGATCACCCCTGTCCAAGCCTTGGACCAGACCACCCCCCTGACGGAGAAGAAAGACATCCTTGCCCACTGGGCAGAGCACTTCAACACCCTCAACAGGGACTCGTCCGTATCTGACGAGGTAATTGCAGCCCTCCCAAAGCTACCACTCAATGACTCGCTAGCTGTCCCTCCCACCAACGCCGAGACCTGGAAGGCCCTGAAGCTGACAACGTCAGGAAAAGTACCAGGAGTGGATGGAATCCAGGCTGACATCTACAAGTATGGAGGCGAGGTGCTGACAGATAAGCTGACCACCCTGTTCCAGTCTATCTGTGGGAGAGGGGAGGTTGCCCAGGATTTCAAGGATGCTTCTATTGTCCACATTTACAAACGGAAGGGAGACAAAACAGCCTGTGATAACCACCGTGGAATCTCTCTCCTCTGGATCACCAGCAAGATCTTTGCCCACATCATACTGAACAGACTGGTTGACCATGTCTCCAACACAGTCACCCCTAAAGCACAGTGCGGCTTCCGTTCAGGCAGGGGAACATGTGACATGGTGTTTGCTGTACGCCAGATGCAAGAGAAGTGCCGTGAGCAGAACAAGGAGCTCCACATGGTCTTTGTAGACCTGACTAAGGCCTTCGACACGGTGAAACGCCGTGGTCCGTGGAAGATCCTCCTAAAGTTCAGCTGCCCAGAGAGCCTAATCCAGCTGATTGCGTCATTCCACGATGGCATGCAGGCGAGAGTACAGGAAAATAATGATATGTCGGATCCGTTCGCTGTGGTAAATGAAGTGAAGTGGGGCTGCGTCCTGGCACCCACACTGTTCTCCATTCTCTTCTCTGCCATGCTGATTGACGCCTTCCATGACTGTGACCGGAGCATATACATTCAGTTTCACACCTGCGGCGACTCCACTTCGCTGATGACTGTGCGCTTCCTGCACACACCCATGAGGACATGCAGTTCATTATGGACAGGTTCTCAACCTCCTGCAGGACGCTATGCAGCAATGGAGCCCTTGATGCAGAAGTGACGCTGTGCATCACCAAGGCCAGCTCCGCTTTTGGCAGACTCAACAACAGGCTGTGGAACAACAAAGGCATCAGGCTCAGCACCAAAATCAAAACCTACAGAGCTGTTGTGCTGACCACCTTGTTGTCCTGCTGTGAAACATGGACGGCTTATCGCGTAACATTCAACAACTTGAGCAGTTTCACCAGAGATGCCTAAGAAAGATCCTCGGCATAAAGTGGCAAGACAGGGTCTCCAACCTCCAGGTCCCAGAGACGAGTGGCCTGCCCAGCATCGAAAGCCTGCTGATCCAGTGCCAGACAGCAGGATCCCGAAGATGCTATTGTATGGCAAGCTGAAGGAAGGCCACCGCGAACTTGGAAGACCCTGCAAGCGTTTCAAGGACACCTTGAAGTCAAACCTCAAAACCTGTGACATAGACATCACTTCCTTGGAAACTGATGCCCTTGACAACTCTCGGTGGAGGATGTTGTGCTCCAGTGGCATAAAGACGTTTGAAAACAAGAGAATGCTGGCCCATTAATGAGAAGCGTGAGCGAAGGAAGCAGGGTTCAACTTCTGGAGACGTTTTCCCTTGCAACACATGTGGGAAGTGCTGCGCATCTAGAATCGGCCTCTTCTCCCATACGAGGACACATACCAACAGATAAGCCTGTCTGCCTACTCATCCGTCGGTTCGACGGGAGACTCCATCATCATCAGTGCCGATCTATCAATGACGTTCAAAAATTAACATTAAAGCATGCTCTTTCAAGCGCAGTAGATTGATTGTGATATTGGAAGTGATAATGCTGTGAAATCAGGTTATTTTGGTGTATCTCGGGCATTTAAGTATTCTTTAAAGTCCGCGGTAAAGGAGACGTTGCCATCATCTCAATCACACTGCAGTATTTAGCCATTTCTCTGGATCTTGATAGATGTACAATCTTAGATACACTCGCTGGGAAAGTACGACACGATCAATTCATCTTATATGTTCATTCTAGTTAATTGAATATCCACTTTAGAATATTCATAATCATGGAGCAAACACATCGATGATGTAGTCCGTGACACTATGTGTTCTGTCCAGAATTTGTATTTCTTTCCTTTTAATTGCGAACAAACAAACAAACAAAAAAAACGAGGTCACGCCGTTTTCGCACCATGTATCGCCTACGCTTCTGCGGCAATGTGGTGTTTTCGGAATCCGGGAAACAGCCTCAGAGAGATAAATCCTTAATGATACAGGAAACACGGCTTAATTCGGGAGACTTGAAACCTATTATTTGTATGACTAAACCAAATTTGGTATTGACGGACAAAGTATTTCCAGAAAGGAAAGTTGCAACAGACAGTTCAGTCCCCTTTTGGGAGTGAGAGGTTTTGTCAGTTTATATTTTTCTGACGGTCAGTCGGTCAGCTCTGAGAGATGAACACCCTGCTCCGAAACCAACTCAATCAAATACCGACTACATGTTTTTGTAGGAGAGTCCTGGTAGTTTACTTTTTGATATTGGGTTTGGTTGACGAAGTATTGTGAAAATGCTTTGGAAATTAAGTTGGAGTTGTTGGTCGAGTGGTGTTGTTCACTGTTGCAGAGGGGAGTGACCTTGTCGTCAGTAATAAAATCTGGCTTCGTCACAAAAACAGGCTAAGTTGACGGGGAGCAGAAACTTCCAGTTCATGGGAAACTTACGGTTGTAAATGTGTTTTCAGCGGAGAGCCTTGGACTGAGCTTGATGTTGGCGGTTGGGCCACTGGCGACAGGAACGCCCATGTGTGTCTTCCACCTTCATTCTTCATGAAGAGGGTAGTGAGAAATAAATAAAATAATAACCAAAAAAAACCTCAAACACAATGAAAAATGATAAAAACATACATTATAATTACCTGCTAAATTTGTAAGCAGAGGACATATTGTCGTTTGTGTTGGATGAAAAGATCTACTTTATAATTACCTGCTAAATTTGTAAGCAGAGGACATTAAGTTGTCTATGTTGGATGATAAAATATATTTTAGTTGTTTTCTTTTGTTGTTGTTGTTGAAGATATATGTATATGTTCTTTTTTGTGGTGGATGTGAACTTGGAAAAGAACAGCACAAGAGAAGAAAAGGTTATTTTTTTTCAGACTCTATTTGGTTGGAGGACTGATGGTCTTTGACAGATGAATCTTGTTGTGGAGTGTATGATTATAAACTGTTGATAATTAACCTACAGAAATATATTAAGATTTGACTAGTACTGAACATTAGTATGTGGACAGTTATCTATGTTTTATTTTGTTTATGAAAAAAGACATGAATTAGAGTTGGCAAACACTACCAGCCTTGAAGTGGACTCAATTTTGCACTTGTAACTGGAAGATTATGTGTGGTGTTTGAGAGAGAAAACACGAACATAACGCACGCTGACATTACACACATGAAGTGTGGTTGTTACATTCCACGCCCCCCACATACGTAACAGAGGTATTTTGGTATGTGCGAGCAGATGCTCCAAATGTTTTGTTATATCTGTTGTCTGCAGCGTTTTAACTTATGACGTGTTGTGCTGGGCAGGAAACTAGACCAGACATGACAAAGACAGGTTGGACATGCATTAGGAAAGCGGGTGGCGAGGTGGGTAAAAGACAAGACACTGTTAGCGACTTGTACAGAACCGGAAACACTAACAGACTGATAACACTTTTGACAAACGAAACACATGACAGTTCTCGACGGTCACAGGGAAGTTGCAGGTTCAGAGCTCCACGCGCAAGAACATCCCGTTACATGAATTCATTCATTCCAACACCCATTCGCGCACACAATTAAAGCATGCAATAAAACTCTTATGACACACCCCCAAACATCACCTGAATTTCACAAGCAGGTGAGTGCCTGGTTGCAGACATTTTACGTGCATGTGGGACTGTGTGGCTGAGCACGGGCAAGCGTTTCAAGTTAGGTTTTTTTTATGGTTTCTTGTATCTTAATATTAAATGACTGAATTTATTGGTGTGGAAAATGTTGTTTGCGTGTGTACGGGCGTCCATGCGCGCATGTGCGTGTGCATGCGTGCGCGTGTATTTTATTCAATATATATGAATTATTTGCTGGATGTTCTTATTTGTTTACGTTTTTGTGCAAGATCATATTTTATTGACACGTGTGTGTGTGTGTGTGTGTGTGTTTGTGTGTCTGTGTGTGTGCGTGCATTTCAGTTACATATACGATTTATTTACTGGACGTTTTATTTGTTTTCATTGTTGTATAATTCCTCATTTTCTTAACGTGTGTGTGTACGTGCGCGCGCGTGCGTGTGTGCTTTTAACAGTTTACAAATTATAAGCTGGGTGGTTGTTTTTTTCTAATTTGTATACATTGTTGTGCAATACCTTATTGCCTTAAATGTCTGCCTCTGTGTGTGTGTGTGTCAGGGTCGTGGAGGGGGGTTGGGGGGGGGGGGGGTTGTTAGAGTCTATCCTCAGCTACTGTGAGTTCTTATTTCGTTGATTTAATGTCTTTTAATGGTGCACAGGTTCAATTTATGTTGGTGTTACAGCGACCCTGTGATGGCACAAGTAATGTGTTTTTTAATTCATTGAATGGTTGATCGACTGATCGGTAGAAATTTGGACTGGACAATAGAGCGACGCTGAGGAGACGTAAGTATCGAAATGACCAAATAACTGTTTTGCATCAACAAGCGCTTCTGAACAAAAGAGCTCTGTAACAACAACAAAAAGATTGTGATGGCTGCGTGGCCTTCTCGAACATATTCTACTATATCTAAGCTCAAATAATGTCAAAGCAGAAGTCATATTTCTTGACCTTCTCGAATTAATTTTTGTCACTGGCAGCTTCACATACATGGAAAGGTTACATGGAATTTTACCCCAAATCTATATAATTAAGCCCCCCAAGTCTATGTGCTCTTAGGTCTAGGCACCGTTCCACCCTTTTCTGCCCCCCTGCCAGCACTGGACATTGGTCAAAACTAGTGAAGAAGTACAAGTAATACATGACATGTACTCAAAATGCAAATTGATGTAAACATAACACAAGCTGCACACATCTGTGTAGTGGTCAGCATTAAACTATTGTGTAAACATCATAAAATGCCATATTTCTAAAAACTGTAGTGATCACTTTAGACTATTGTGTAAACATCATAAAATGTCATATTTCTATAAACTGTAGTGGTCAGCATTAGACTGATCTGTAAACATCATAAAATGCCATATTTCTAAAAATAAAAAACTGCAGTGGTCAGCATTAGACTACTGTGTAAACATAAAATACCATATTTCTATAAAACTGTAGTGGCTAGCATTAGACTGCGTGTAAACATCATAAAATGCGATATTTCTAAAAACTTTTGTGGTCAGCACTGGACTAATGTGTAAACATCATAATTAAAATGCCATGTTTCTAAAAACTTTTCGATAGTGGTCACTTGCATGGACAGTGGTCAACAATGGTAAGGGATTGTCAGTTCTTATTCATCAATGGACCAGATCTGTCAAGAAATTAAATCATAATACTGCATAAAACAATCTGAACAGTTACATAGTGGTCAGCAAAGGTCAGTAGTCGTACTTTAGAGACCTACCAATTGTCATAATGATGCACCAACGTGAAGGAACACTTTCGGGTTGTTATTAGTTATCAACAAGGACTTTTAGTGGTCTGGAGTGGTCAGTAGTAGTCACTCGTGATCAGTTCCCTGGGGGACATTTTAGGACACTGACTTGTCCCCCGGGTGGCGATTCAGGAAACTCACCAGTCCACCGGGGAACGATTTAGGACACTGATGCGTCCTCCAAAGGACCTACGGAAGGGGGTTAGGGGGTGTGGTGGGGGGGAGGGGGGGCGGGGGCGTGCGGCTTGGGACGTTGCACCGGCTCACTACACTGCGGGTGGACGGGTCCGTGTCATCACTCTTCTATAGTCCGCGCTAAACGTCTTATCCATAATGACGACAGCGTAGGGTGGGTGGTGCGAGTATCTGTGTATCTCGTGGCTGCTGTTGCTCCTTTCACTGGCCAGCATGGCGTTGTGGGACATGCAGGTCGCTGGTGGTGCATGACGACTGGCTGCCAGGTGACCCTGTAAGCTCACGATTTCTCGCAATCCCACGATTTCTCTCACTTTGAGAGTGAGAGAGAGAGAGAAACGAGAAATGAGGGCGACGACAACGACGATCATGATAATGACAGTTTCGTTAGCGAAGACCTCCACAATAGACGGTGTAGGTGATGACACAGTACTGGTTTCAATAAATGTATGTGTGTGTAAATGTATGAGTGAGTGAGTGGGTTGGTGGGTGAGTGAGTGAGTGAGTGAGCGAGTGTGTGTGTTCGTTCTTTAGTTTAACGTCTTTTCACTTAAGTGATATTAGACGAGGGTAGGAAAAAAATCGAGGGGGAAAAAGAAAATTACTGTATACACATGCGAGTAAGTGAAATTGTGTGTTTATGTGTGCGCGCGCTCATGTGTGCGTGCGTGCGTGCGTGTGTGTGTGTGTGTGTGTGTGTGACATATAGAAAATAATTGATTTAAGTTTTGTTATAAAAAAATGAAGAAAAGCATAACAATTTTACAACTTTATAATGAAAAAATAACAACTATAACAGCGAATCAACTGGACTATTCAACGAGGATTTGAAAAAGTCATACAGTAGCAATGGACTGCTGGAGATAAGATTGTCAGCACTGAAGATGATTTCAGGTCAGGGATGTGAGACTTGCAAGTTAGTATATGATCGGCTGTTATCTGAGCACCACAGATGGAAGAAACATTACCGACATATTTGGTCTTAAAACAATTTATTTTCCATCTGCAGATCAGATAAATTTGTCTCTTATGAAAATCATTTTGGTAATGTTTCCCCATGAAACCATACATTTCCTGTTTACATTTATATAACTCCGAGTTACCAGTGGGTTTTTTTTGGTTTTGTTTGTTTTTTTCTTCAAGCTGAAATGTTTTACCATTGGACTTTTTCTACCATGGTGTAACATTCCTGTAGTGAAAGCGAAATATTTAAATCTCTTTCATGGAACTTTTAGCCGAAATTAGCATAAAGCAGCTGCTGACTTCAGAATGCAGAATGGAGATGTTCCAG
This sequence comes from Babylonia areolata, assembly GCF_041734735.1. NCBI lineage: Eukaryota > Metazoa > Mollusca > Gastropoda > Neogastropoda > Buccinidae > Babylonia > Babylonia areolata. The sequence continues at coordinate 5,640,670 of NC_134910.1, read as the reverse complement.
TTGAAATGTCCTTAATGCAAAAACAAAAAAACAAACAAACAAACACAAAAAAACACACACACACAAAAAAAAAAGCCAACAACAACAAGAAGAAAACAACCTTACCTGGTCTCCATATCTTCCCGTCCACTGTGTAGTTTTCAACGGGAATAATTCCGGCTGTAAATCAATCAGATTGTTAATAATACTCTTTTTTCAGCTTGCCATGTAAAGGTACAGGCAGTATCATAATATTATTTGTATTTGTATTTCTTTTTATCACAACAGATTTCTCTGTGTGAAATTCGGGCTGCTCTCCCCAGGGAGAGCGCGTCGCTACACTACAGCGCCACCCTTTTTTTTTTTTTTTTGTACTTTTTCCTGCGTGCAGTTTTATTTGTTTTTCCTATCGCAGTGGATTTTTCTACAGAATTTTGCCAGGAACAACCCTTTTGTTGCCGTGGGTTCTTTTACTTGCACATGTTGGTGTGTATGTGTACATTTGTGTGATCGGGAGGAGGGGGGTACGTGCATACATGTTTCTCTGTGCATGTGTGTGTGTGTGTGTGTGTGTGTGTGTTTGCTAATTATGTGACTCACTCAGCTTTGAACACATGTATCCTTAAACTGACATTCCCAGTTCCGCATGGCCAGGTTAGTCACATATCATGTGTATTTTCGGATCCACAGTATGACAGGCGCATCAGCCGAGTGGTTAAAGCCTTCGACTTTCAATCTGAGGGTCCCGGGTTGGAATCTCGGTAACGGCGCCTGTGGTGGGTTTTTTTTTCGATCTCCCAGGTCAGCATATGTGCAGACCTGTTTGTGCCTGAACCTCCTTCGTGTGTATACGAAAGCAGAAATCAAATACGCACGTTAAAGATCCTGTAATCCGTATCAGGGTTTGGTGGGTTATGGAAACTAGAACATACCCAGCATGCACACCCCTGAAAACGGAGGATGGCTGCCTACATGGCGGGATAAAAACGGTTATGCACGAAAAAACTCACTCGTATACAAACAAGTGAAGGTTGGAGTTGGAGCCCACGAACGAAGAAGATCCACATTATTATTACACATCTCTATCTCTTTCTCTCTTTCTCCGATGTTTAAGAATAGTGGGTGGGTGGGGTTTTTTTTGTTGTTTTTTTGTGGTTTTTTTGTTTTTTTTCCCAGTCCATGCGGGGTCTTTGCCCATACAGTTGGGCTTTCCCCATTATTGTGAAGAAGAAGAAAGAAGGTATTGCAATGCAAACCACCATGGGGTTTTCAATCGCTCACAAATCACTTTTCCGATTTTAGTAACAACTGAAGGAAAACCATCACTTTACCGAGTTTAGTATCAACTGAAGGAAAACCATCACTTTACCGAGTTTAGTAACAACCGAATGAAAACCCCAAACTCTATCACATTTTTCCCAAATGTCATGCTACAATTTTCATTAATGGATCCTGATCATGACTATGCACGGTTTTTTTTCCCTCTCATCTCACAGTTCCATGAACGTTGTTTGCCATGCCGCGTCACACTTCTATCTGCAAGCTTTTTCTATCATTCAACATGCCATGTTGTGACCTTGTCGTTTGATTTCTGAACTTTAATTTCTCCACAAATACTCTAACCATGGACAATCTCTGTGGAACATTGGATGAAAAATAATTCAAAGGCGTGATCTCGGTAGTGCCTGTATATTTCATATAAAATTATTCATTAATTATAAACCAGCATTGGAGAGCTAATTCTTTTACGTACCATTTCTTCGTCTTCTGATCTCGGAATGCATGTTCATGCCGTACCCGGCGTGTCCACCCGTGTACCTGATGTGTTTTTCTTTCAAAGAGGGAGAACCAAGAGGACTCTTCATTAGTGGATGAAGTTTGTAGTGTGACAATGTGTCCGACTTTTCTACTTTCTGCCATGCACTGTGCTGCACGTTTCCCCCTGTCTCTGGATTGAAAGTCTTCAAAGGTGTGTTTTCAACTTCCCCTGAATCATGCTCATTTGTCTTTACATCTTCAGTCCTTGAGTTCCCGTCCACTTCTCTGAAATTCAACCATTTTAGGGGATCGGTCAAACCATCTTCACTGGCATTCTGCTCCATCTGTGTAACCTTGTTCTGATGCTTTCTTGTTGCTGTCTGATGCAGGCCATCACTGTCGGCTACCATTCTGGAAACCTGTTTCCTTTCGTTCAGAATGATTCGATAAAATCTGTCCAGTTCCTTTTCAGTATCGCTGGAGTTTGCTGACTGTCCATGACTAGTGTCTTCTGAGAACTGAACCAACGTTTCTGAGCTGTTTTCTTTGGAGGTCACCTTACTTTCATGGTTTATTCCATCTGGTCGACTTTCTTGGACTTTTGAATCATTCCATGTGTAGTTCAGTGCCTTTCTTCTTTCTGCTGTGTCATGGTTTCCTGACTTTCGTCGATTTCCGTCTTCACCAAAAGATGTCCTCTTGGGCGCTTGGTTCTCATTCCTCTCTCCATTTTCGTTGACCCGAATGGCGTTATGTTTCCCCGGCCCTTCTTTCTCAGGGGGTCGGTTGTGGATTTCGGTGATGGAGAGTGGTCCTGGTTCTAGCTCTGCTTCCGGTTCAAGTGTTTGGGTTCCTGATTTGGGTGAATTTTCATCATTTTCCCTTTCTTCTGGACTATCTCCTTGGCAACGAGATGCAGAGATCGCTGACCCGTCATTGTGGTCAGGGTGGAAATGCACACTGGGGGTTCCTTTCTGTGCATGAGACTCTTTGACAAGTGTGGGGTATCCCGATGTGGTTCTGTGAGCGAAGTTATTGGCACGGGAATTTTGTGGCTCATGAGTTGTAGCGGTTTCTGAAAGCGTGAAATTATTATGATTATTATTATTGTTGTTGCTGTTGTTGCTGCTGTTGTTTTTGTTGTTGTGAGCATTTACGCCTAATCTAGAAAACAAGCCCCAGGCGTTTACAGATACAACATATATGTAAATATCGGAAATTAAGAAACTGACCACAAGATACCAAACATTATAAAAATATATATATATACCCCCCCCCACACACACACACACGCACAATACATACAAGCACACGCGCGCGCACACACACACACACACACACACACACACGTCATAGCACACAATCGTAAATAGTACACAATCAAAAATACCACCAACAATTTCTGAAACTATCAAGACTCACTCACTCACTCAAAGTCATTATAGTTCATACTGGAAAGGGATTAGCTGTTGAGACTTATTCAGGAGGGAAAAGGTGGGTCTTCAGACTAGATTTAAAAGAAAGCAGCGATGATGAGTGACGGAGAGGCTGAGGAAGTTGATGCTGATTCTAAAGAAAGGGGGCTTGGTATGAAAAACTACGTTGGCCTTACGTTTTGGTTCGAGCAGGGGGGGATTCTGAGCATTCGGAGTTGGCTTGAGGGTATGTAAGGATGAATGAGATCAGAAAGATACTATGGACCAGAAGCCTCAATGGACTTGAAACAAAGAGAGACGACTTTGTAAGTAATTCTTTCTTGTACTGGAAGCCAGTGTAAAGCATAAAGGAGAGTAGAGACGTGATCAAATTTAGAGGAACAAAAGACAAGACGAACAGCATAGTTCTGGACTTTGGGTGAACCGACATGTAGGGAATTACAATAATCCAGGGTGGACAGCACAAAGACACAGAGGAGAGTTTTGGTTGCATCTCCAGCCAAGAGATGACGAATGGGTGCAATTCTGCGAGTTTCAAAGTAACACATTTTGCATATATTTGCAACATGCTGCTGATAGGAAAGAGACTGGTCGAGTATGACACCAAAACTGCGAACGGAAGAGGAAAGAGGAATGTCGGTGCCACTGAGGGAGACTGAGGAAGGCAGAGAGACTGAGTGGCAAAGTCTTTGTGGGGTGCTAATCATGATTTCAGTTTTATCCTCATTTAATTTTGGCTTGTTTTCAGTCATCCAGGTCTTCAGATCGGAGATGCAGGCCTGAGTAGAGTCAATGACAGAGGAAAGGAGAAACGGAGGTCCCGACAGATACAGCTGGTTGTCATCGGAAAAGCTATAGTGGGACAACGAATGATGATTCACAATGGTGGAAATCGGTTCTGTGTAAAGAACAAACAGATTGGGCCCAAGAATGGAGCCTTGTGGCACACCAAACTGTACGTCGGAAGGGGAGGATGAAAGACCGCAAACAGAAACAACATTGCACCGGTCAGACAGATAAGAACGGAACCATGAGAGAGCAAGATCGCGGATTCCAAAAGTGCGATTCAGACGGTTGAGGAGAATCTGATGATCAACAGCATCACAGGCGGCTGAAAGATCAAGGTGGGAGAGAATAGAGATTTCGTTGTTGTCAAGAGAAGTTAATAAATTGTTCGCAATTTTGAGAAGGGCTGTTTCAGTGCTATGACCGGTGCGGTAAGCAGACTGAAATGGGTAATTCAAGTTATTGGTGCTGAGGTGACTGAGAAGCTGAGCAAGGACAACTTTTTCAGTGGCTTTTGAGAAAAAGGGAAGATTAGAAACGGGTCTGTAATTCTTTAGTGAGTCTGGATCGAGACTGGGCTTTTTTTTTTTTTTTTTTTTTTTTTTAGCAATGTTCGTAAGATAGCAGACTTACAGACAATGAGAAAGGCGCCAGACAGAAGAGTTGTTAATAACAGTAATGATGTGTGTAATAAGTGTATCAAGGAAATGGTTGAGGAAGAAGTGGGAAGAGGTTCAAGTTCGCATGTTTTAAATGCTTGACTGCCTGATAATTCTCTTGACAGTGTCAACAGAGACAGACTGGAAAGAGGTGTGGGGGGTGCCAAAGAAATGTGGGTCTTGAAAGACGGAGGCGACAGAATGGCAGTCAAGAGTCTAACGGAGGTCCAGGATCTTACTGGTGAAGAAATCTGACAGTGCTTGTGGAAGTTGGGAAGGTGGGATGTTGGTGGGAAAGGGAGTGGGGTTGGATTTGCAAAGGAGTCTGTTGGTGAACGAATATAACATTTTGGAGGTGACACATGCAGCAATTTTGGCATTATAATATGCAGTTTAAGCAGCATGCACTAAATTGTTCACAGCTTTGTTAGCAGCCTGTTTGTGAATGGTGAGGCTTGTTTTTTGTTGTTTTCTTTTTCATCATGTTTATCAGCATGGTGAACTTTTCCGTTGAAACACTAGGTTCAATGCAGGCAGACAGTTTGATTTTGCTGAGGGCAAACAAACCCGATCGAATCAGAACGCGCCGCTAATTATGATGTGCTGATCAATGCATGCAAAAGTGTATGTTCACCAGTGCTCAGTTCCTGCATGTGCAGTACACATAATCGAAATCATACATCACTCTGAAATTAACATATCACATTATGTCAGTGTCACAACTTTTAGGCTTTATCAGCCTTTTGTCTGATCATTAGGAATCTTCTTGACAGTTATGAGTGATTGAATGTGCAGTTACTTATAGCTTTGAAAGCCATAATTCTTTCAGTGTTTATCTTATTTTCTTCTTTTTTGTGTGTGTTCTATTGTTAAGTCCTACTGTGACGATGTGACTGGGCAGATGGTTCCTCAACAACCGTGTTAGCGAAAAGTATGAAAAAAATTTTAGTCAGTTACAATATGAAGCTACTTGTTGCTCTTCATAGGACATACTACCCGATACAAACTACATGCTACAAATGTATTCACAAGTCAGCCCCTTCCTATCTCTGTGGCTGCCTTCTTCTCTACACTCCATCTCGCTCACCACGATCAGCTTCGGATCCACTCCATTTACGCATACCCAGATTCAAACTCTCGACTGTTGGCCGCCGTTCTTTCTCTGTCTCTGGACCTTGCAATTGGAATGAACTTCCTCTTTCACTTCGTCAAGTCTCCACACTCAGCTCTTTCAAGTCTGGCCTTAACTCTCTCCATACGAACGGCGAAAGAGACGACGTTAACAGCGTTTCACCCCAATTACCATCATCAAAATATTGCAAGCGGAAGGCTCTAAAACTGAAGAGGTGAATGTTGACAAAGAATACCACAATTCTGACGACGGAAGCTGAAGGTTGGGTCATTCAGACACCCACTGGACATCCGAGGGGTCTGTGTAGAGGAGAAGAGAGGACTGGCCGTACAGAGTGAGTTAAAACCCACCTCTTCCCAAAACAGCCTCTCTTCCCTGCCTCTTCCTTGTCTTCAGTTTCTCCAGTTTTAGAGTTATGCGTGCGTGATAATGACTGGTGCGAAAGCGCTTAGATTTGTCTATGCACAAGATTCAGCGCTATATAAATACCATTATTATTTATTATTATTATTACCCATTCCTATAATTTGCTTGGTAAATCTCTTCACGTTTTCCATCAAGTCAATCTCAGTTAGGGGATAGTACTACATTTCCATATTCCACGATTGGTTCAACTAATGATATCTATCTTTATACCCAAACCGGATAAATTGAGTGATCGTGTCTGCTATTCTGTAATTTGCCTTCTTTTTCTTTCTTTTTTTTCTTTTTATTATAGTGTTAATGTGTTTTTCAAATCATATATTTCTATCCACCAAAACACCAAATCCTAATTCTAAGTTAGTTCTTTCTAGATCATCAGAGTTGATATGATAAGTAGGTAGTGATAAGCATCAGTATCAGTAGCTCAAGGAGGCGTCACTGCGTTCGGTCAAATCCATATACGCTACACCACATCTGCCAAGCAGATGCCTGACCAGCAGCGTAACCCAACGTGCTTAGTCAGGCCTTGAGCAAAAAAAAAAAGAATTAAAAAATAAATAAATAAATAAATAAATAAATAAATAAACAAAATATAAGGATAATAAAAATAAAATAAAATAAAGTGAAAGATAACTAATTAAAATTTTTTTATATATATATATATATATATTAAGAAAAAAAGATAAATACATAAAAAAACAACTACTACTACTAATACTAATATTTAAAAGGCGCAAAATCTTGATTAAGTCATCACTAGGCGCGCACGCGCACATACACACACACACACTGACACACAAAAAAAAGATTAATAAGCAAATAAATGTCAAACATGCAGACACACGTTCACACATACACGCACACACACATGCATAGCAGATATGCAACAAACATGCATTTTCATATATATGAAAGCACGATCAAATACCCGTAAACGTACACGAGCAACAGCACGCACACACACACACACACACACACACACACACACATTACCCTGCATCCCGTCCCCTCCTCCACACACTCATTTCTAGGCTACACATCGCAGCTTCCACGCCACACACACACACACACACACACACACACACACACACACACGTACTTGTACAAGCACACACACATATTCCCATACCCCCCCCCCCCCACCCACACACACACACACACACGCACACACACACACACACACACACATATATATATATATATACGGTATATGCACACCCGCACATGGTGATAAGAAACTCTAGTACGAGCTGGACGATACAAAGTCTTCAGAGAAGAAGTCCCCCTCAGTCAAGTGTTTCGGCCCTTAACTCCTCACACTCTAAGGGGGCCGGGCCGCAACCAGGTCATTACTCCTGGATGCCCTTGTATTGCCGCCTTTTTTTTCCCCCTGGTCCTCAACAGGTTCGAATCCGCAACTCCAGGGTGGTCGCCACTTCAGGACCGAGATACCTTTTCTGGCAAACGTTTTAACCATTGAGCCATCGTTCGCCTAGTTTGAGTAATAATTTATGCACAGATTAACAATGGTGCTTTATTGTTTTGTTTGCTTGTTTTTTTTTACCAAGAAAAGTGTATTCTACTTCAATAAAAGCCGACCAGTTTGGTCATCATTGTTCTAGTGTGCATTCATAGAAAGAACGAAAACCCTTACCCATTCATGCTCACCGTCCCAAAAATGGGACGTACTAATTTTATCCACTACATGACAATTTTAACATAAAATAGAGTAAGATGCGTTCATTACAGACTATACATCCTATGAGATCATGTCATAATCACGTTGAGAAAAGAGGCCATTGATAATGAATTAATGATAATATAATAGCTCAGTCATGAAATAAAGCACCATGAAAATATTCAGTAAATAATCATTAGTCACATACAACTGAAAATGCATCAGATGAACAAACGCAGATGGCAACGTTCCTGTTGGCAACTGGAAGGGGCAGACCCCAAACTTTTGCCCCAGTTGCCAAGGCTCCCTCAAGGGAGCATGCTGGACCCAGATCTATTTGTCATGTACATCAATATGTCCAGTTGTGTGTACACAGCAATGTTCGCCTTTTTTGCAGAGGACAAAACTGTTCTCAAGGAGTGACGATGACGAGGCTACACATATACTACTGGGAGATCTAAACAGATTACAGAACTGGTCAGAGCACTGGCCTTTCCGCTTTCACCCAGAGAAATGTCATGTCCTGAAACTGGGGAGAAATAAGTCAGGGGTAGTGTACCAGAGGAGAGGACACTGATAGCGAATCTTGCTCTGTCAGCCTAAAAGAGAGTGAAGTGGAGAAAGACCTTGGTGTCTATATAGACAACAAACTCTCCTTCAAAAACCATGTGGCTCAAGCAACGTCAAAAGCTAACAGTACGTTTGGCGTGATAAGAAGAACCTGTCAAAAGAGACATTTATATCCCCATCGAATCTTCATCTTCACTTCTTCCATTTCATTTTATTTATTTATTTTCTTCTTTTGTTTGTTGTTGTTGGGCGGGGTACGCAAGTACACTTCTGCAAGAAACTGTTTTATTCATCATAGTAAAAAAAAAAAAAATCTTTTAATATGGTGTTGGTATCAAGATTTTTGAACGTGTTAGTATTATGTGCAAATTTAACTTCAGTACGTAGTGCATTCCATGTTTGTGCAATTCGGTTTGCCAATTAATTTTTTTACTCACTTGTGTAAACAAAGTGAGTCTATGTTTTAACCCGGTGTTCGGTTATCTCTGTGCGTGTGTGTGTGTGTGTGTGTGTGTGTGTGGTAAACTTTAGCATTGCCATTTTCTCTACAGATACTTTGTGAGTTGACACCAAATTTGGCATAAAAAAAAAAGAAAAATTCAGTTCTTTCCAGTCATATTGTTTAAAACAATATTGCACCTCTGGGGTGGGCACAAAAAAACAACAACAAAAAAGCCAAATTATATCCAAACTGAATTTACTGGGGTTTTTTGTTTCTTTGTTTGTTTTTGTTTGTTTGTTGTTGTTTGTTTTTTTATTCTCTAAACTTGGCTTTTTGATCTAATATTCTGACACAACAAGAGCAGTCATTTTTATCACTTTTTTGTTCAAACAGGAACTTCTTTTGCTAAGCAAGGAAGTTATATTCATCTTGCATGTCTTTGGAGCAGATAGTAAAAAAGGGAAATTAATCTGTAATTAATGCTAGGGGGCTTAGTTTGCTTTAAACTGATCTTTCTCATCTTCAACCTTACATTTTGAAATTATACTCAATACATAAAAAGCTTGTGTGTTTTACTCTCAGTGTACAGGGCTTTCACTATGTTCATTCGCCCTAGTGGTCTTTTTCGGAAAATACTAAAATCAATACGAGTGGACTTTATAGATCTGTTGGCTGAGCCCTGAAGGTGATGGGCAAAAATCAATTGCGTACACATATTTATACATATTAAAAGCGCGTGCTCATAAATTATTCTTCGCGAACGCGAACGACGCCATTTTGTTTCAAGTTGTTGACCTGCCTGTTCAATCCTATATTCAATCGACAATACACGATAACATGTGATGGAAAGTTGGAGGAGACCTTTAAATATTCAGAGAAGGATTTGTGAACGCCTCATCACTTACTGGATTATGCCCCAAACTGCCATAAAAATATCCACAGAATCAGTCGGAATTCACAGTTAAAAATAATAAACAATGAGAGTTACTACCCTTGAATTGATGAAACGTAAAAATTTCCAGTCTTAACGTTTCTCAAAATGAAGTCCTTTTCACTTCATACGACGTTTAGAAGTACTTGTACTTGGCTCTACATGTTATTAGTTTAACAAAATACTCAATTTTTATATCAACTTTAAAACTATAAAACTAGAATAACCATAAAAGAGAAATTGAATCAACCATGTCAACCGGGTGTAACAAAACTTGTACATCTATCTAGATCCAGAGAAATCGGCTAAATGTTGCAGTGTGATTGCGGCGATAGCCACGTCTCCTTTACCGCGGACTTTTAATTGCCCTTAAAGATTTTTTGAATGCCCAAGATACACCAGAATAATATGATTTAAACAGCGTTCTCACTGCGAATACAGCAATCGATTTATCGCCTTTTATTTTAGAACGTCAGTTAAGGAGCCACGATAGTGTAATGGGTGAGACAGTTTCTTCGCACCCGAACACGCGGGGTTCGAATCTGCCGTTAGGACTTTTTTTTCTTTTTTCTTTTTCTGTTAACCCGAAGCTTTATAATAACAAATACGGAACACATTTTAACGATTAGATTTTTTTAAGTGTATCACAAGTGAGTCTTGAAGGCCTTGCCTCTCTTGTTTTCTAATGTTGGTGCTGCAGTGTTCTAATAAATTTTCTTTACTGAGTTCCTTGTACTATCATGGTCCGACATTCTAAAGATATGTCTTGTTAGCTGAGAAAAAAAGTGTTAGGGTCAATATCATCAATTTTGCTAGTGATCTTGAATTCTCGTTGCTCTCCTCTGAACCTGCTCAGTTGCTACTGAATGTCTTTTTAGTCTGTGATGCCATAATTATTAGTAAGACCTGTACTGCCACGCATGCAAGAAGTAATCCAAATCCTGACGGCCATAAACAAGGCCTCAAGCACCACGAGTTCAAAATCAAGTTTCGGTCATCTTAACCATCATCGACATGTAGTATTTTCATTATCAATGTAATTTCACAGAATCACAGAAATGTTTGGCTATAGGCTAAAAGCCTTTTGCCCTCATAATCAGTGTCCATTTATGTGCTTTTGGATCACTTGTTGTGAACAGACCCTTGTTTAAATCAGGCATCACTAGTGTATACTACATTTATCTACAGCTCAATAAAGATTTAACTCTGTGGAAAATACATGGTCCTTAAACTTTTTGTCAATGTGATTTTTGAAGGCGTTTACCGATGGTGCATTGATGGTGTCATAGGAAAGGTTATTCCACAGATTTATGATACGGTTAGTAAAAAAAACACTTGCGGAACTGGTTAGTTACGAAATTAGTTTTGTTTATTTTGAAGTTGTGCCCTCGAGTTTTATCGTAGTTAGCCATAGTAAACAAGGAAGAGGTGGTGCAAGGATCATATATATTGTGCATGATCTTGTATACTTCAATGAGATCACCTCTTAATCTTCTAAACTCAAGGCTAGGCATATCAAAAAGAGCCAGGCACTCCTCATAACTAAGATCTCGAGTACTATTAGTATTACTAGTTATACACTTGGTAAATCTGCGTTGAACACCTTCAATCATATTTATGTGCTTTTTAAGGTAAGGCACCATACTGAGTTTCCATATTCAATAATTAGGTGGCGGCAGTGAAAATTTAAATATTCATTACAATGACTGAAATGTGATTTTTGGCAAACAACATGACAATATAAGAAGAAAAAAAGAGTAAGTGAATATCTCGATTGGTTCTGAAGATATTCCATTTTAAAGATGTGACGATGCATACATGCTGTTAGTACTTAATATTTTCACATTTTCAGTCATACTGTACTGTCCATGAGGGTACTGTAATGAAAACTCATATACTTCTAAAAACCATATGATAATGGCATATTGCACAAGAAAAAAAATAACACTTCAGCAGCAAAGAAATTGGAATATATGCCTGTCAAAGTAGGGGGAAATAGAAAACCAAGACACGTCAATCTGCACAGAATAGCAACTTTAAAGGTCTACAGCACTGAAAAGAATAAACAGTTGCATTTCATAATAAAATATCTTGCAGAATACATCACAAAAAGTGCACTGAATTTTTTTCAGGCAGAATAATAAACTGCATTTTAAGTATCAGAGTCTCAAACTTTGAAAAATCTTCAATTTGACCAGCGGAAAAAAAAGACTGTTTATTGGGGTAGCATGCTGCAAAGATGAATATTTCAGTAACTGTCACAAGTAGGACCAGGAAATTTTGTGTGTGTGTATTAAGTGAAATGTCAGCTTTCAAAATAAATTAAAATCAATCTTAAAACTTCCATCTAAAGTTGGCAGAAAAAGAATGATACCCGATTTTCTCAAAAATAAGGGTGCACGTTGTGAATGAGACTTCTTCAAAATTTTTGTTTTTGAAAAAAATATTGAAGTTACAGCCACAGCTTCTGCAAAATTACTGCAAATTTTTAAACAAATGCAACTTGAGATCATTACACAGAATGGGTAGGCTGATGGGGCATTCCACGACAAAGGTTCCCAGGAGAGAGCAAATATTACTTTAGTTGCTAGCAAAAATGACAGATATATGAATCTATTTTCTTTCAGCTCTCTAGCTTTTTCTTCCATCCATGAACCCAGTCATGCATTTCATTGTAGAAAAACCACAATAAATAAGAAATAAAAGGTGGATGATGCATCTTTATTTCTTCACAAAATGGCATTCGACTCACAAGAGAGAAAATCCACACCAAAAAATCTCTTTTTTGGCACTCACAGGTTTCCTGGCATCAGCAATAACATGCTGCTCGCTACCTGAGCTGTTCATACTGGCCTTTTGGATCACTGAATAGGTCTTGCATGCCCTGCCATGAGCAGCCCTTTCTGCAACATGTTAGATACACAGATCAGCTCATAAGAAAGAACAAATGTTATATTCAATTTAAAACATACAACCCAAAACAGAGCTCTCAGTTTAGGATTTTGTCAATTTCGGTGTGTTTTGAGTGGGAGGAAAACACTGTGATAACAGAACTGTAAAATGGCATACTAACAGGTAAGCATTCCTTCAACAGCAACACAAAATTCACTGCACTGAACTATTTGGCTGCATTTGCCTTTCACACAATAACTCAAATTGCAGCAACAACTTATGCTTTGACAACTGAGGCTGAAGTTTTGGGGGTCTGTCCTTTCCAGTTGTTGACAAGAGCTTTGCCGTCTACATGTACTGTTCAACTTATGTGTCTTTGTTGCATGCGATTATTTACTCAAATATTTCCACTTCAGGATACTACATTTCATGATTGAGATGAATGTATTACTAAATGTCTTAGGTATATATGATTACTAAATGTTGAATATTTTATTGTTAATATTCACATCATACTTAGTACCTTATTCTTTGATATATATTTTGTGTACTCACCTTTATTTGTGTGTGTATGTGAGAATGCATGTCTTAGATATATATCAAAGTGAATATTTCATTCACAATATGTGCATGGTATTTTGCATTTTATCATTTCATGAATTATCCCTTTGTTTCCTGTTTCATGTAGTCGAGATGCACAGCATATCATGGGCTACATGAACACACACACACACACACACACACACAAACACACAGACATTATACTCTTAATTGCTGGATCCCAGATAGTGTTATATAGTTTGACTGAACCTGATGTGAAGCTTAGGCTATGGGTATTATTGTACTGATTTTCTTTTTACTAATTTTAGTCTGTTAAAAATTGGTGTTAATTTTTTTAAGAAACAGGATGTTGACTGCACTGTTCAAATTAATCATATATCTCTTCACATTACACTTTTTTCATACTCAAACATACATACACATACTCACAAGCATACATGTGCAAATGCAAACGTGCTCTCTCTCTCTCTCTCACACACACACACACACACACGCGAATATCATGGCAACGGAAGTCCGAGTACACCTTCAAAATAGATACTGTGATCATTTACAGATCTACACGGACGGCTCACTATTAGACAATGGCCAAGCAGGTTCAGCCTTCGTTATACCAAAACTGAAAACGGAAAGATCATACTATATTGGTAAAAATCGTTCAATATTCACTGCTGAACTTATTGCTGTTCTTATGGCTCTAAATCATATTCTTGATCTTCCAATTTGCCTTCTACAAGTCTTATTTTGCGTTGATTCCAAATCTGTATTATGTGCTTTAAACTCATCAAATTGTAAGAACAAATCCAAAATCATAATAGAAATCAGCCACATTTTACTTCTTTTAAGCTTGAAAGGAACACATATTACGTTTTGCTGGGTTCCTTCACATTTTGGTATTCTCTACAATGAATGGGCTGACAGTGCTGCAAGAAAAGGAGCAAAAAACGAACAGGGAACCATAGAACTTTATGTGCCTCTGTCTGTACAAGAGGGTTATCGAATACTAAAAAAAAAAACATCGTGGAAAAAAGCCAGAGAATTATACTAGGAAAACGGCAAAACTTTAAACCGTAGTGTAATTAATGTTCAACAACCGGGAACTATCAATCAGTCAAATACATATAGTAATTCAATGAGATTAAGGCAGATCCATACATTATCAAACAGGATAAAAGTGAACGCTTTTATAACTAAGTTCAGCAAAGATGTTAGGTGCATATGTGGAGAACATATATCTAGCAACCATATAATATTCGAATGTCAGAATCTAAAATGTTTTTTACCAGACTTTACCAAAAGTTCTTTTGAATGTGTTATTAACAATTCCAATATGTTATTTGCTGTTGCAGAAGGTTTGCTGCTTAGTCCAATAGGACATTTTTTTTATAGTTGTTTGATGTTGGCGTTTATACGTTTCCATTTTCCCTAGCGTTCTCTCTCCCTATTCACCCTCCACACATACACACACTTTTACCCCCCCCCCCCCCCCCCCCCCCCCCCCCCCCCCCCCCCCCCCCCCTAATATCACTTCAAGTGGAAAGACGTTAAACTGAAGACGAACGAACACACACACACACACCTACTCCACTGACAGTAAAGAAATGGGGAAGGGGATGACTGGAGGGAGGAGGTGGTGGGTTATATCACTGTCAGCAGTGCAACTGGTCAGTGATTTGGCTCAGTGCCAAGTTTGCCACAACCATTGACAACCCCCTCCCCTCTCCTTACCATTGGTGGGAGATACTCAGAGACAAGTGAGGGGAATGATTATACAACTCTCAGCAAATTATTAAAGTGAAGTTTGCAGAGGAGAGAGGGGGAGGTGGGGGGGGCGGAGCAGGGGGTTAGTATGAACTGGTGTTCTTGTTCTTTTTGGAATGTGAGAGCATAGTATCTATCTGTCTGTATATATTAATATAAAGTTTCACAGCTATCGAAGCAGAATGCAACTAGAATATCAGACTTTTGTGTGATGTTCAATATAATGCTCATTTTATGGAAAAAGAAACCACATTACAATTTTTTACTCACTTATTCAACACTCACCGAGTCTGTAGCAGACGACGCCAATGCTGTCCCGAGCACTTACGGTTTTAGACACAGGTAATGTTTTGCTTACTTAAGCACAAATCAGTCAAATATTAGTAATTGGAATTCATGGGTTCTGTTTTAACATGTCCATTTTTCATTCTGTATCAATAGTTTTTGTGTGTTTTACTCAGAAAAAAATAAATCGTGTTCCGACTGAAACACGGTGTCACGTTACGAAAACACTGATGAAATAGATCCAAGCTGCTCAGTTACTGACATCGATCAAAAAATCCTGATTCAAAGAATTTACGCTCAATATTGTGTATGAAAGTGCTAAAGACATATGTTTTCAAAAATAATATAAAACTTACCGATGAAACTTAAGATTTTCTGGAGAAACAATGCCATTTTTGTGTTAGATGAAGTGCCGCTCTCCTGTGTCGAATGTTGATTGGGCCGACGCAACTGACGAAGAGGGGTACCTGCTTTTGAATCGCTTGAGCAAATTGCTCATGAATCAAAAATCTTAGTTTTGGATACCATTGAAATCAGCAGAAAATGCTCTTTACCGCTCATACAGTATTACGTAGGGTCAGATTTCTGTTTCGAACTGCGCGAGGCGTTGAAAGATAGCCGAAAAATTCCCGTAACTTTGCGCTCAGATCTAACTACCCTACTTCGCCCAAGGCTTGGAAAAAAAACACACGAAAGTTCTCCTTGAGCTTGAACTTTCGCCTTTCACGGCTCCCAATTTTTCGAACAGTAACCAATGAATGGAAAACAACTGATGCGATTTTTACCACTATGTGATTGAAACTAACTGTGTCGCGCTCAGAAAGACGCCGGCCGCCATTGAACAAGGATCGCTATTTCGCGTTACAGTACACTTCTTTTTCTTCCATCCGCGAACTCATTCACGCATTGCATAAAGCAAACACAATAAAAATTTAAAATATGGATGATAAATAATTATTTCTGTTGGATAGTTTTTCACAAAATGAAATCAAATTTGAGAAAATGCACTTCAAAATTAGTCAATTTTTTAGGCGTTCATTGGTTTCCCAGCATCGGCCATGGGGGCTGCCGCTACCTACAATAATGGGTCTAACCAGAGCTTTGAACAGTGGAATCATAATTTCGGGAGATTTATCAGTTATAGTTCTCACAAGAAGACCAGAAATTTGATTTCCCTTTTTCACTATATTATTTATATGTGCCTCAAAGCTTAGTTCTGGATCCATCGTGACCCCTAAATCTTTTTCGGCAATTGTACTATGCATTGTTTGAGTTACCCCCTTTTCCTGTATCTGTACTGATACTGTAGATTATTCTTTGCCACATCTTAGTTCAGAACTGCTAAAATCCAACGACTTACCGTGGCTTTGCGCTTGACAACAAAGAAGAATCACAACCAGAAATAACATCACTTCTGCTCCTATCGATGGCGCTCTGATTTTTCAGTGGTCATCTTTACGTTGAACGAGTTGATTTATGACGAATGTGTGAGTTTTTACGAAACGTCAAATGAAAGAATGACGTCAAATTATAGACCAGACTTGAAAACCGTGTGAATTGTTTACACACACAACTTTTAGAGGGGTTCCTTCTCACCTTGGTCTCCTATATAATGGGCTGACATGGCTGCAAGAAAAGGTGCAAAACACCAACAAGGAACCACAGAACTTTATGCGCCTTTGTCGATTAGTTCGATTTTGGACCAGCTTAGTGATATCAAATACAGAAAAATATTCTGGGAAAATATATTTGATATTACTTGACTTATATCGAAATGGTATTTATGGTATTTATTCTTCAAAATGGATGAGTTGTATCAGACAAATGAAAGAATGTCAACATTGCTTTGAGAGATAGTTTTCAAAATCTATGGAGACATGCTCTAGAGGTGAGTAGTAAATGTTTGTTTTATCGAAATTTCAAAAGTGATTTGGTAGAGAAAAATATATGTCAAATATGCCTGATAATTACGTTATCAGCTTCTTCAGATTTCGAAGTAGTAATCATAAGTTGGAAACAGAAACAGGGAGACACAAAAGCATACCACGAGAGTTACGGCTTTGTAAGGTTTGTAATGTAGCACTTACCTAATGCGACTTACCTAATGACATAACGTCGCATGCGATTTGGGTTTTTAGTCAATTGTATTTGATACCGGAAGCGTTGCTATGACCACGTTGTTCAACGACTGTTTTAGCGAAGTTGATTTGAGAATGTTTTAGTTTTGTTATTAAATGTTTTAAACGTTGTCCGGCGTCCGTGTGCTGCTTCATTGGTGACCCCGACGTGAGTAGAATCTAATAGTGACCAGCTAATACCAGCTACGACCACTCGTATACTCACAAACTCATACAAATTACAATCATGTCGATGACAACAGAAGCAATTACACAACTTGCAGACGCCATCCGGCAACATACTTTATCTCAGACAGAAAAATTTCCTCCTCAACCACTTGTGGCAGCTGTCGCCTTCAAAGCACCCCCCTTTTGGACAACCAATGCATCAGCATGGTTTCTTCGTTTGGAAGCTGTTTTTGCTACCCACACACCTCCCATCACGAATGATTTGACAAAATTTCATTATGTGGTACAACTTCTCGACTCAGATACATCCAGGCGCGTACAAGCGGTAATTGAACGCCCCCCAGACACCCAAAAGTATGAAACACTCAAGGCGGCTCTACTCAAAGCTTTTGAATCCACACAACTACAGAAAGATACTGCCCTTCTGCAAATGCAAGGTCTGGAAGACAAACGACCGTCAGAATTATTACAGTACATGCAAACGATGAATTCCAACCCAGAGACTCTCTTCAGAGCTCTTTTTCTGAATCAACTGCCACCAGAAGTCCGAAAGATTCTTGCCCAGTCTCCAAACGAAGATCTTGAGGTTCTGGCCGAAAAGGCTGACCACATTTTGGAAGTGGATCTTCCAACTCCTGCATTTGTGGCAGCTACATCTAATCGACCACCAAAGAATTATTCTAGCACTGCTGCTTCAAATCCTTTCACTTTGTGCAAGTACCACGCACGATTCGGAACTGAAGCGAGACGCTGCGAAAACAAGGTTGGTGGACGACCCTGTGCAATGGCCCCACAACAACCTAAGTGGAAAAGAGATCAAAAACAGGCTGCTAACATTAGCTCCACCGAATCTCAGGACATTTCAACAGCTACCTCAGTCAACATTAACACAATCATGGTAGCAGATGTTTTGTCAGGACGCAGTTTTCTGGTTGACACGGGGGCTGAGGAATCTGTTTTCCCTGCAAGTGTCGCAGAACGCAAAAAGACTCGAGGACCCAGTTTGATTGCTGCCAACGGCTCAGCCATTCCTACTTATGGAAAAAGGAATATCCCATTACAATTAGGCCAGGGCGCATCGTTTGTTCAAAAGTTTTGGATCGCAGATGTGACTCAGCCAATCCTAGGCGCAGACTTTTTTGCTACCCAAAGACTGGCTATTGATCTTACCAACAGACGTCTGGTGTCCCTGGATGGAGATCTGGTGATTCCTGGACGACTGGCACGCTCGCAAGCAGGAAGAGGCATACACAAGATTCATTCCCGCTACGAAGCAATTGTAGAGGATTTTCCTGAACTCCTAGTACCTTCCTTCACAGAAAACAAGCATGGTGTACTCCACTACATCCCCACTACTGGTTCCCCTGTGCATGCACG
Source organism: Babylonia areolata (assembly GCF_041734735.1). NCBI lineage: Eukaryota > Metazoa > Mollusca > Gastropoda > Neogastropoda > Buccinidae > Babylonia > Babylonia areolata. Next base: position 5,621,694 of record NC_134910.1, on the reverse strand, counting down.
TGCACGTCGCCTCGACCATGAGAAATTGACAGCTGCTAAGGCAGAGTTTGATGAAATGGAGCACCTAGGTATCGTCCGCCGTTCATCTTCCCCTTGGTCATCACCACTGCACATGGTGAAGAAAAGCAATGGCTGCTGGCGTCCCTGCGGAGATTATCGTCGACTCAATGATATAACTAGAGATGACCGCTACCCCCTTCCCCACATCCAGGACCTGAATGCCAACCTTGCTGGAAAAATGATTTTTTCCAAAATTGACCTTGTTCGCGGCTACAACCAAATCCCAGTTGCACCACAGGATATTCCAAAAACAGCAGTCATCACCCCATTCGGCCTGTATGAGTTTCTGAAAATGCCGTTCGGTCTGAAAAATGCAGCTCAGGCGTTTCAACGCCTCATGGATGGTGTTTTGAAGGACCTAGATTGCTGTTTTGTGTATCTCGATGACATTCTTGTTGCAAGTGATTCACCCGAACAACATGAGGCCGATCTACGCACCATTTTCAGCCTACTCACCTCCAACGGTTTAGTGGTCAATATCAAGAAATGCGTTTTTGGTCAATCTTCCCTGCATTTCCTTGGACATTTAGTCTCAGCAGCCGGGATTGAACCCCTGCCAGAAAAAGTTAGCGCAATTGTCGATCTTCCCACACCTTCTGATAAGAAAGCTCTTGAACGTTTTCTAGGAATGATGAATTTCTACCACAGATTTCTTCCAGGCATCGCAAAGCGCCTTGCACCTCTGACTGAGGCTCTCAAAGGTAAACCCAAGAAATTCACATGGACACCTGAATGTCAAGCTGCATTCCAGGAGGCCAAATCAGCACTGGCTTCTGTTGTTATGCTTCATCACCCCGACCCACAATCTGAAACAAAACTTTCGGTGGATGCATCAGACACTGCCATAGGAGCCGAACTGTCACAACAGCAGAATGGTGCCTGGAAACCCATTGCATTCTTCTCAAGGAAGCTCACACCAACCCAACAACGTTACTCAACGTTTGACCGTGAACTGTTGGCCATCTACAGTGCAATCCAGCATTTCCGCTACTTCCTGGAAGAAAAAACATTTACGGTGCTCACAGACCATAAACCACTAACTCATGCCCTGACAAGCAACACTGACAGATCCCCTCGCCAAGAACGTCAGCTTTGCTACATAGCCGAGTTCACAACTGACATCAGACACATCAGTGGGTCAGACAACATTGTACCTGATACACTCTCCAGGGCACCTGTGCCTGACCAGGAGCCACTGATTGCTAGCACATCATCAATCCCTGCTGTAGATCTTGCTCAAATGGCAGTGGCACAGCAAACCGATCCCAACGTTGCAGACTTACGCTCCAAACCAGGATCTCTACAACTAAAGGACATCACTCTGGATGGCACCCAAATTCTGTGTGATGTTTCTACTGGCCACCCCCGGCCGGTGGTACCTCCAGCATGGACAAAAACTGTATTTAATGTTTTGCACAACCTGTCTCACCCTGGACCCAAACCCACCACCCACGCTATCTCAGCACGCTACATCTGGCCCGGACTCAAAAAGGATGTGAAGAACATGGTCAGGGCTTGTCATGAATGTCAGGCTAGCAAAATTGGCCGCCATACCAAAACTCCACTGTCCTCTTTTGACCCCCCTGGTAGACGCTTTGGTGACATACACGTGGACCTTGTGGGACCCCTCCCTTCATCAGAAGACTGCAATTATCTGCTTACCATTGTGGACAGATTCACAAGATGGCCAGAAGCTATCCCTCTCCCTAACGCAGAAGCTGTTACCTGTGCCAAAGCCTTATTGCGTACTTGGATCGCGCGATTCGGGGTCCCAAACACAATTACTTCAGACCAAGGCCGTCAGTTCACCAGTGCGCTGTGGCGAGAGCTGAATATGGTGCTCGGAATTAAACCCCAAACTATCACAGCATACCACCCCCAGGCCAACGGCATGGTGGAAAGGTTTCATCGCAGCCTCAAAGCTGCTCTCAAAGCTCGCCTCAATGGACCACGCTGGATGGATGAACTACCGATCGTGATGCTTGGCATCCGGACAACGTGGAAAGAAGATCTTGATGCTGCTCCTGTTCTCTTCACTTATGGCACAAACCGAGTGCCTGGCGATTTCCTTCCACCCCCATGTGCAGACAAAGTGTTCCCTTCCAGTACTTTCGTCCAAGAACTGCAAGAAAAACTTAGAAAACTTTCCCCTTCCCCCCCTTCCCACCATGGATCATCAGCGTCGTACATTCCCAAAAACTTGCAGTCAGCGGATCAGGTGTACCTTCGACATGACGCACACAAGGGCCCATTAGTGAGACCTTACGATGGACCTTTCCCTGTATTGACCCGTGCTGAAAAACACTTTGACATTTTCAAAGATGGAAAGGCTGTTCGCGTGTCACTGGATCGACTCAAGCCTGCTTATTCCCCACAAACTTTTCCCAAAACCAATCAGGATTCCTGTGTGTCTGAACCACAGGACCCTCATGCTCCTCAGGAAGATCGCACTGCCAAAACGGGTGATGCTGCCGGATCTGATCGCGCTACCAGATCTGATGATGCACAAGGCAACATTCCAGCACCTACCCAGTATCCTTTGTCAGATGCTCCGGCACCACAAGTTACAACTCGCACAGGAAGACTGGTGCAGAAGCCAAAGAAATATCGAACATTTTACCGACTCAGCCGAGTCTGAACATTACAACATAGAACAGGTCGAACAGACATTTTCTTGTTCCCCTTATTAATGATACCTCAAAGACTCAACCAAGCTTATACTTTCCAAATGATATTGGACAGTTGTTAGCGAGTCTATCCATTATATTACTTGTTTTATTTTGGTACGTTTGCATTCAACGCAGTGCGCCGTTCTGGGGGGAGCCCTGTAGCACTTACCTAATGCGACTTACCTAATGACATAACGTCGCATGCGATTTGGGTTTTTAGTCAATTGTATTTGATACCGGAAGCGTTGCTATGACCACGCTGTTCAACGACTGTTTTAGCGAAGTTGATTTGAGAATGTTTTAGTTTTGTTATTAAATGTTTTAAACGTTGTCCGGCGTCCGTGTGCTGCTTCAGTAACATGTCTGTGATTGGTGATGAGATTCATTTTATAATGGAATGTCCCAGTTATGATCAGTTACGAAATAGATATGTTCCTAAAAAATATTTGTCTCCAAAATCGGTTTTTAATTTTTGCAATATGCTCAAAGGAGGCACAAAAAAAAAAAAAAAAAAAAATCATTTTAACTGTAAGATGATTAGATTTGCAAATGTAGCCTAGCTATACTTTTGGAGTTAAAAGACATTTGTGTTTTCTCAACTTTTATGTGACCATTGTTGTGTATTTGGAAATGCTTGTTCTGGGCATGAAAAGAATAATTTGCAGTAATCCTCCATACTCCAATAGGAGTGAAAGGATAATTAAAACTTGAAACTTGTCTGCACAAGAGGGGTACCGCTTACTAGAAAAAGCATCGTGGAGCAAAGTCAGGGAAGTATACCAGCAAAATGGCAAAGTTTTTAAAGAAAAGTATGAATAATATTCAACAACCGGAATCTATCAATCAATCAATCAAATACATTCAGTAATTTAATCAGATTAAAGCTGAACGCTTTTATAACAAAGTTCAGCAATGATCTTAAATGCATACGTGGAGAATCTATTTCTAGCGAACACGTACTTTTTGAATGTCAGAGTTTGAAACATTTTTCCCAAACTCCTTGGAAAATTCTTGTGAATGTAGTTTTGACAATTTCACAATGTTATCTGCTATTGCAGGTTTGCTGCATAGTCCAATGGGACATTTGTTATAGTTGTTATAGTTGTTTGATTTTAGCGTTTCCTTCTATATGCCTATGTCTCCCTTTTAATGTTTTATTTTTTTCCAAATGCTCTGTATCTTTCCCCACCACACACACACATGCGCACACACACATACACACACACCATTCACCCTCTGCCCAATACTGTTCCCACCACCACGCCCCTCCCTCCCCCCACCCCTTTTTCCGTCTAATATCACTGAAAGTGGAAGACGTTAAACTGAAGCCTACTGCTACTATACACAAAGAAAAATCAACCACTACTAAACTGTTATATTATTGATACATTTTAGTTGAGAGTCAGAATAGTAAAGGGAAGTGATACTCTCTCTCTTTCCCAACAGGTCTGTGTAATGGCGCACACTAAATGCAGAATTAAAACTGTTTGAACCAAAGCTTTTTTTTGTTCTTGCTGTGTATTCAAGTAACATAACATGGTGAGAGCGTGTGGTTTTCTGCATCTGAATATTAACTCTTTCCATACGAACGGCGAAAGAGACGACGTTAACAGCGTTTCACCCCAATTACCATCATCAAAATATTGCAAGCGGAAGGCTCTTATGCTGAAGACGTGAATGTTGACAAAGAATACCACAATTCTGACGACGGAATCTAAAGGTTGGGTCATTCAGACACCCACTGGACATCCGAGGGGTCTGTGTAGAGGAGAAGAGAGGACTGGCCGTACTGAGTGAGTTGACCTACAAGACTGTGAGTACCTTTTTTTTTATTCAAAGAAATATTGATTTCTACGCTCAAGTCTTTGGCCGACACCGTGCTTTGTGGTGACGTCATTCGAGACCGCATTAGTCCTGCGGGCATTGCCGATTGCTAATGTGTGCTGTGACTGGTATTGCTGAAGTCCAGGAAGGCTGTGCTGGCTCTATGTACTGTTTGAGTCCTGCGTCGATTGCCGAACTCTCTGCAGAACTTGTTAATGAATTTCCTTTTTTTATGGTACACTCCTGCTGCATATCTGAAGACGTGGAAGGTGCCCATCGTTTCTGTGGTTTTGTCAACTACCTATCCAAATTCCTGCCAACACTCTCTGATGTCTTACAGCCCATAAGACAAATCACACGCTCTAATGTAGAATGGACATGGACTGAAACCCATGATGAAGCTTTCGCAACTGTGCAAAGACTTGTTACTACAGCACCTGTGCTAGCATTCTATGATACAAAGGAATAACTTGAAATCCAATGTGACGCTAGCCAGAGTGGACTTGGAGCTGTTCTTCTCCAGAACGAGCATCCTGTAGCCTATGCTAGCCGTACCCTAACTGAAAGGGAGACAAGATATGCCCAAATAGAGAAGGAACTTCTTGCTATTGTCTTCGCCCTTGAGAAATTCCATCAGTACATATTTGGCAGAACTGTGAAAGTCCAGACTGACCACAAACCCCTTGAATCAATCCTGTAAAAACCCCTGTCCTCTGCACCAATATGACTTCAAGGAATGATGCTGCATATCTGTGGCTATGATGTACAGGTCCACAACAGGAGAAGAAAAGTACTACTCGTAGCCAATGCCCTGTCTCTTTCATACATTGACCAGCAAGGAAAGTTCGAAACAGAATTTGAGCACATCAACATGGTTGACATTCTACCCATCAAGAAGAAAAAAAAACTGCATAGGCTGAAGACAGAAACAAGACTCCAGTCTACAGAATTTAAAATCTGTCATCATGAGAAGAGGAAGAGAATGCCTGTACTGGCTAGGTATGAACAAAGAACTCGAGAACTTCATCTCTACTTGTGAAGTATTCCAGATACATACATCTATGAACCAACCAGAGACGTTGAGGCCCCACGAGATCCCTTCTCTCCCTTGGGAAAAGACTGTCTTGGATTTACTTGAATTTGAAGGCAGAGAATATCTGGGAACTGTGGACTTTTTTTTTCTCCCCCAATTCTGGGGAAATAGACACTTCAGAACAGAAAATCGTCCTCTGTCATTGGCAAACTGTGATTCCACTTTGCCAGGTATGGTCTGCCAAGCATTGTTGTTTCTGACAGTGGACCACAATTTACATCAGACAAATTTAAGAAATTCTCTGAGAAATATGACTTTGAGCATAATCCTTGCTGACCCATACAATCACAAGAGCAATGAAAAAGCTGAATCTGCAGTCAAATCAGCCAAATCCTGATGTTCAAGAACAGAGATAAGGACCAGTTTTTAGCGCTCCTAAACTTCACAACTGTTCCAAATCAGAGTACAGGAACAAGTCAAGCACAACGTTTATTGAATTGTCGCACAAGAACTTTGATCCCAATTTCCAAGAATCTTCTGAAGACAGAACTCCAGACCTCTGAAGTTAAAAAAACTGAAACTGCATCGGAAGAAACAGAAGCTGAACTTTGATAAACACGCCAAAGACTTACCACCCCTGCATAAAGGTGATACATCGTCATGCAACTTTTTGCTCTTGGAAAGGAGAAATGGCCCAATGGAAAGGTCATAGCTCGTGATAGTCGATCATACCAGATGCAGATCGAAACTAAAAATGGCACTGTCTACCGTCGAAATAGAGTTCACCTGAGAAAGCCTGAGAAGCTGATTCCTGAACCTCCTCATGTCTCACATGACCCTTTACCTGAAATAGATTCCCCTGTACCTGATCAACCTGCTATGCAACGTCCTAATACTGCCCAGACTGAGATGCCTGAATTCTGGTCGAAGCCTGTATCGAGCCCTGTGAAGTCCATGCCAACTCCCATGCTGACCCCTGTGAAGTCTCCACTCTGTACCAGTCCCTCCAATATTCCGATCCGTACTCGTTCTGGTCGTGAAATCAAGAGTACCAAAATGAAAGACTTTATCTATGCTTTAAAGTGACTATATCGTTCATGTCGGAAAACATTGGTCGTGTCGGAAATGTCGATCGTGTCGGAAACGGTTTTTTGTATGTCCATCTTCTCGAAAAGAAAGGGGATGTTACATTATTGATACATTTCGGTTGAGAGTCAAGGGTAGTAAAGGAAAGTCATTGTTTAATTTCTCACTCGTTTTTCATTGTATGTCCATCTTCTCGAACAGAAAGGGGATGTTACATTATTGATACATTTCGATTGAAAGTCAAGGGTAGTAAAGGGAAGTCTTTCTTACTCTCTCTCTCTCCCCACCGGTCTGTTTAATGGCGCACACTACATGCCGAATTAAAACAGCTTGCTTGAACCAAAATTTTATTGTTCTCGCTGTGCATGCAAGTAACATAACATAAATGTAAGGTGTTCTGATTAAAACATGACGTGTTCTTTGAAACTTTCATGAATGAAGTTGGGGGTTGTACAGGGTCGTAATTACACCATTGACTCACTGTATCATTATCATCAAATTCTGTGGATTCTGACTTTATGTCTGTTAAGAAAACTTTTCATAAGTATTCATATCTAATACATTTGTCCAGAAAGTTTTATTCATATTCTAATACATTACATGTTTTGCATGTTTTTTCTGTGCCTGTTGATCTGCCTCTTTCTATTTGGAGATCATGTACGCTTATGCGAAGTCTGCACATGGCAGTTCTGTGCTCAGTTTTTCTTGAATAGATCAAACATGGTTCAAGGCTGTATTCTTTAGAAACATTGCTGTAGAATATTAACTTAGATTCATTTTCGTTTTTCTGCTTTCTGCAGAAATTTATGTACCAACACTCTGTTGACGTTAAGTGTACCCTGGTTCACCCATATCTGACCAAAGCCAAATGAGGAAAGAATAGATTTGATCAAATGAAGCCACTTTTTATCCTTAGTGTTTTGCTTTTCAGTCATATTATTATAATATTATAAGTTGATGTGAAGATTTTCATGAGGAAATGTTGTTAAGCGTTTTTCTAAAAGCTCATCTAGTGAGAACGGAGTGTTTGCGTCTCTTTGTTTTACGGCAAAGGGAAACCACAACACTGCCCCATATGACATGATAGGGATTATCAAAGAGTCAAACAAGTTCAGCATTATTTTTACGTTTATGTTTTTGCCTCGAATTGAGCGTCTTAGAGAATGGACCGCTTTTGTCGCTTGTTTAGTAAGATGATCCTTGGCAAATTCAAAACTTCCACTTTTGTGGAAGATGATTCCAAGATATCTATATCGATCGGTTGTGTTTATGATATCTTCTCCAATCTTGAAAAAGTGTGGAAGCACAGGATCATGTTTGGAAAATATGACTATTTTTGTTTTGTCCCAGTTTACTTTTAATCCCCATTGATTGCAGTAGTTGTTGTTGTTGTTGCCTTCCTTTGCCAGGGAGTCAGCAGTCTCGTTGCCAAGCATGTTGCAGTGGGAGGGAATCCACTGCAGGGTGACTGTGTGACTTGTGCAAAGGAAGCCGAGAGAGGAGGACAGATCGTTGAGTTCTGGATGTCTGTTGGACCAAAGGGCCTGCAAAATGGACAGGGCGTCGGTCAGGAAGACAACGTTGTGGCTGGCGTAGGGGCTGACCTCAATGTGGGCTGCTGCTGTTTTCAAGGCTTCTGCTTCAGCTCTGCAATTGGTGGAGTACAGGCCGGTAGCAAGACAGATCTTTTCTTCTCTGCCTCCTGGATACTGAAAATAGACTCATGCCCCTCCGTTCCGAATGGCATCTGTCACAGAGCCGTCAGTGTAGACATGAGTCCAGAACTCTTTCGTGAAGTGGATGTGGAGGTGTTCAAGGGTGACGGACTTTCTTTCAGGGCCACTTTGGGAATCTTTATAATCAGTGTTTGTGAGGGTAACAGGACGCCACTTATTTAGTTTGTCACGTGCCAAGCCTTTTCCTTTGTGTAGCAAGATAATAATACCTTGTTTATGTGTACACGACATGTCATTCTTGTCAAGAACTTCATTGTAGTATGCAGTTACCAGCACTTGCAATTGATTCCTGGGGAAAAAAAGAATTCTACCACGATACCATCACTGCCAGGAGCAGACCCATTTTTCATTGATTTTAAAGCTAATCTTGTTTCTTCAACATTCATCAAACCTTCACATTTTAATGACTTCATTATTCAAGCGTGGGAAATTTTCATCTTTAACGAACCTGTGTATTTCTTAATTTGTGTTATCCTCCGAGTTTGCTATTCTATCATATAAAGAGGATTAGTATCATGTTTGTTCTTTCAAAACTTCTGATTGGTTTGTTTCAATCTGTCCATTTTCATTCCGAACATGTGTCATGATGTTGTTTGCTCTGGTTTTCTCTAAGCCTAAAAAGTATCGCGTGTTCTTTTCTCCTTCTTCAACCCATTTAGTTCTTGTTCTGACTTGTGCTCTCCTTGCCTTTTCTAATGATATAATGTCCAGCCTGCTTTCAGTTTGTACCAGCTCTGACTGGAGGTCTGGATCGTTCGGATCCTCTGCACACTTTTTTTCTCTCCAACCGTTGCAAATGTATTTCCAAATCCAACATTTCGTTCTTTCTTTTCTGTGCCTTTATTTTGCCGTATTCAATACAAAAAATCCTAATATTTGTTTTACAGAGTTCCCATTTGTCTTGTGCATTTAATCCTCTTTCAGCATGTATCTATTTTATGGTTCAGCTGTTGCGCAAAGTTGGTGTCACGCAGGTATGAGTTGAATCGCCAGCAGCCTGGCCCTCTTTTAAACACACAGTAACTTATTTCTCAGCTCTGTGATCTGTATTGGGAACTGATCATATTTGACAAGCAAAGTAATTGATTAATTATGATTTCATTTGCAAAACAGAAGTCTAACCGTCGAACAATAAATGGATTATATATACTCCATATCTGACAAGCAAAGTAATTTATTAATTATGATTTCATTTGCAAAACAGAAGTCCAACCGTCGAGCAATAAATGGATTATATATACTCCGTGTGTTTTCCTTTTCCATTTTGTTGGAGTAATCCCCAAACATGTACAAGATCTAGCTTGTTCACCAGAGTCTGAAACTGATCAACATCATTGTGACAGTGAGCCCCCCTGACACTGTAATCATCTGAAGCACTGGTCACAACACAGTTCTGGTCACTCTGCGTGACAGTGACACAAACGCGGCTTCTTTGCGAGAATGGTCGTGTGCTGACGCACTCTGGTGTGAGTGATGTGAGCGTTGCCAGAGTTAAGTCCCTTCTTGTTTACCCCGTCCAGGCCGAATGAAAGATGTTCTTAGAATTGTTGCCTTTTCCCGGTTTGATGGGGGAAGGTTTAGCGCGAAATGTTCTAACAGAATGGATCGATTGTTTTTCGTTGTGTTGGTCAAGGGGTGACGGGTCAGGAAAGACGAGGACCTATTGTTGTCCTAAGTTCGGGGTGGCGGGTCAGGAAAGACGAGGACATATTGTTGTCCTAAGTTCGGAGGTCTGTGTTGGTCACCCCTCTTCAGAGCGAAGTGGAATGGTCCGTTCGCTGGGGAAGCAATTTGTTGGCGCTGATTAGGCACTTGATTTGGAGACTCTGGAGAGAGTGGTCAAGTCTTAGGTGGTCGTTTGAACCATACCTTGTGGCTTGTTTCAGGCCAACAGTTAGGCTTGTTTGAAGCTGAGAAGTAGCATTAACTTTTAAAATGGACTGCTCGATTGAGCAGATCTATCATTGGAGCAGAGGAGACCAGTTTGTGTTAATGGTATGTTTGATAACTGAAGTTAGCAGTGTTAGACTGAACACAAGTGGTCGTGGTCAGTTCACTGAGTGCAGATCTGTACAAGAGGTAGTGACGACTGCCGGGGAACAGTTAGATCATGTGTTCTTCATGTGAATCTTCTGCACATTGAATGGCTTGTCTTGCGTGAAGACTGGGGTAAGTTCACTGCTCAGCACAGAGAGTACCACGGGAAAGCCTGGTAGGTCTAACCCTTTGATTTACACTATTCCTAAAGGCAATAGTGACTGACTGACTTGTGAATGTGTCAGTATGTGCAGCACTGTGAGGCTGTGTTGTTCATGTGTGCGTCACTGTCAGTGTATGTATTTTGTGATACATGATTGTTCCTTGTTGCCAAGGGATGTGCTTTAAATATGTGTACACATTGTGTAATGTGTGAAGATATTTTGGACAGTGGGTTAATTTCTTGTGAGTTTGGCATACATGTGCAGATGCGCAGATCTATTTCAGTATTGGTTGTGTACAGTGTGCAAGAGATAATCTTTATACTGTGTACTAGTTGATACTGTGCACAATGCCGTAAACATTGTGCAAGTTGATGTTGTGCATGGTGTGGAAGACAATGTGCAAGTTAATACTGTGTAGCGTGATAGCCGATGAGCTATGAATAAGTCTGTCAGTTTGAGCTATTTTACGGTTGACTGAACACTAACTACATACTGGCCACTTGTGGCTGAAAGCATTATTGCCTGAGCCCTTGAATGGGCAGATTAGGAGTGGAGCCAGTATTGTTCGGCAAAGGCTTCACCCCTGTGTCTGCAGATTCCATCGTACTTCCATCGTTCCATTCCATCCATCGTTCTTCCATCGTTCCATTCCATCCATTGTTCCATTCCATCATTCTGTTCCATCCATCGTTCTTCCATCATTCTTCCATCGTTCCATTCCATCCATCGTTCTTCCATCATTCCATTCCATCCATCGTTCCATTCCATCCATCGTTCTTCCATCATTCCATTCCATCCATTGTTCTTCCATCGTTCTTCCATCATTCCATTCCATCCATCATTCCATTCCATCCATCGTTCTTCCGTCGTTCCATTCCATCCATTGTTCCATTCCATCCATCGTTCTTCCATCGTTCTTCCATCGTTCCATTCCATCCATCGTTCCATTCCATCATTCTGTTCCATCCATCGTTCTTCCATCATTCTTCCATTGTTCCATTCCACCCATCGTTCTTCCATTGTTCCATTCCATCCATCGTTCCATTCCATCCATCGTTCTTCCATCGTTCCATTCCATCCATCGTTCCATTCCATCCATCGTTCTTCCATCATTCCATTCCATCCATCGTTCTTCCATTGTTCTTCCATCGTTCCATTCCATCATTCTGTTCTATCCATCGTTCTTATCATGATAATAATAATGTACATTTATATAGCACCCTTTCTCTCTAAGAGCTCAGGTCACTTTACATGAAAGAAAAATATTACAAGTTACATAAAATATTCATGACAACTCTTTCTCAACCCCCCCCCCCCCCCCCATTCCCCCACTCACACTCTACCTTTTCCACTCTACATACATGCAAAGTGAGCTGACATGAGTGGTGTTGGAGAACAAGGAAGCTGAGAGTGCTTATAGTCAGGTTTTAAAAAGGTAAGTGTTTAGTGATGAGTGAAAAGCAGAAATAGAATCAGATGCACGGATGTGATGAGGAAGGTTGTTCCAGATGTGAGCAGCAGCAAAGAAGAAAGAACGTTCACCATTGGTTCTTCTATTGACACGAAGTTTCAAAAGGTAAGTCAGGAGATATTTTGTGGGAGTGTAAACACTGATAAGGTGAGAAAGATATGTAGGTCCTGCAGAGTGGAAAGCAGAATAGCAGAGACACGCAACTTTGTATTTAATTCTCGCTTCAATGGGGAGCCAGTGTAGAGTGCGGAGGTGAGGAGACATGTGATCAATACATGGGACTCTGAGAGTCAGACGGGCAGTATTGTTTTGAAAATTTTGAATTCGATGAAGAATATTATGTGGACAGCCTATGAGAAGAGAAATAAAGTAGTCAATTCGTGACAGCACAAAAGCAGAAATAAGAGTACTAGTAGTTTCAACAGAAAGGTACTGATGGATAGATTTGATACGACAAAGTTCACAATTGACTATGCGTATCACCTGAGCATGCATGCTGAGGTTTGAGTCAAGAATGACTCCAAGGTTCCTTGATGATTTAGAAAACTGAACTGTGGCATCACCAACCACAGAAGAGGCAGGAAAGAAGTAGATGTGGATAGAGGAAATAATCATAGCTTCAGTTTTGTCATCATTGAACTTTAGTTTGTTGAATGTCATCCAGGATTTAACATCGTTCCATTTCACAGTTCCATTCCATCCATTGTTCTTCCATCTTCCTTTATATATTTTTCTTCTTTGTCTTTTCATTGTCGACGCCTTCCTCCTCACTCCTACCTATGAGTGGCCACTGCGAGAATGCCTGGCCCCATCTACTCCCCCACCCCGCTCCAACCACTTGTCGCCGAAAAGGGCGGACTACCATCAGCTGGGACAGATCTGTGCTTCACAAAAGGCTTGGGGAGCCTGAACTGTTCATCAAAGTAGTGTGACATCACAGTGCGTGACTGGGGACTTTTGAACACAGTGAGGAGGGCTGTGATGTGATAGACTTTAATTTTGGGGGTGGTGGTGGTGGGGGTGGTTTGGGTAGTTTGTGTGTGTGTGTGTGTGTGTGTGTGTGTGTGCGTACATATGTATGTGTGTGTGTGTGTTCATGTGTGAGTTTTGGTGGTGGTGAAGTCGCCATCTGCTCGCTCTTCATTTCTTCATCCCTTCATCTCTTCCTTTCCCCCCTCCCACCCCCTCCCCCTCCCCTACCCACCCACCAGCTCCCCTCTCAAGGTTTGAACAAGGTTCCGGGACGAGGGAGGATGTCACGGTTGCACTCGTCGCCATGGCAACAGAGGTGGCAGGAGAGGTCACCGGGGTAGAGGACGGGGTCATAGTTCACGCACTGCTGTTTGTCCGAGGAGCCCAGGTACCAGTCCTCCAGGCAGCTGAGGGTGCCGACACACCTGGAGGACAATGGTCAGTATGTATATCAGGGCGTCCACACACCTGGAGGACAATGGTCAGTATGTATATCAGGGCGTCCACACACCTGGAGGACAATGGTCAGTGTGTATATCAGGGCGCCGACACACC